>NW_026067919.1:8200999-8324878 GCF_014885135.2 Alexandromys fortis
TATATAAAATGTCCAAATATTTCAATGTTAGTCAATAATATAACAAAAACATTGGGACAAATAATACAACACAATGAAAACTTGTAAATATTTATATTTAAGTAGTAAGGAAAGAAAGTATAGTCTCTCAAGATTGTGGGATGTAAGCAGAGCTCTTTATAGAGGACTTATTCATAGCTTAAGGTCATACATCAAAAATAAAGACAGAAAGTGCATTACGTGTAAGAAAAGATACACCAAAGAATCCAGAAAATAATAATTGGGATGGTGGCATTATTCGTTAGGTAAAGTTGCTTATAACCAAGCTTGATGACCTGGATGCAATGCTAGATACCCAGATGGTAAAGGAGAGAATAGACTCCTGCAGGTTGTCCTCTGACCCCCACAAGTGGCACCACAGCAAGCAAGCATGCACATGTACACATACTCCCAATATGAATGTAACTTCTATGACACTCTGTCTTCGCTACATATCATGCCCATTATACACATGAACGCACACCAAGCCAAATCACTAGCATTGATGGAGTCGATGATCTCCAGCCTCCACCCATTACTGAGGAGGTACAGGTAATTGCTAGGTGCTGAGTGGGGGAGAAGCAGAAGTGGCCACTCGTAAATGTTCCATAATCCTATGGATGGCCCCATATTCATGCAGACATGGGTGTCACTATCTGAATTTAGTGGGTTATTAAAAAACCAAACAAACACACAAGACATGAATTTTGGTGGAGGGGCAAACAGAACGGTATGAGGAGGTTGGAGGGAAGAAATGAACAATGAACATGAATATGATTATAATTCACAGCAAAAATGTTTGAAACTCTCAAAAGCAAAGAAAATTTAAAAACACAACGATTTTCCACAAGGCCAAATATAAACCAATAATTGTCTATTTTAGTCTGTATATGAGAGAAACATAAACTCATAGTGTATGAATCTAAATTTATCATGTATTTCACGAAACTGAGAAAACCTGTTTAGCCTTAAATTTTATACATATCACTTAGCAGTTCCATATCTAGGTATATGTTTAGCGGAGCTGTGTATACCTCTATGGAACCTGATGGTAAATAAGAAACGAAAACAGTCGTTCTCCGCAGCATTAGCAGTAACAGCTCCAAGGAGGCAGAAACAAAATGAGCAAGAGTAGAGTAAAACAAACTGATTTATGAAACCAATTTGGATGTTTCTGATGGGCAAAATGTTGAGTGGAAAAGGCAGCCATGGCAGGATATGGTAAACACTCTCATCCTTGAGAAGTGGGGCAAACTAATGGTATGTAAGTGATTCCAGGCATGACTGGCCACCAAGTATCCCATATCGAGACTTTGGGTCTCGTGTGGTAAAGCATAAAAGAATAAATACGGCAGGTTTGGCAGGTCACGTGACCACTGGGCAGATGCAGAATTCTATTCTAGTGCAAGAGAAATCCTGGACAGTGTATTTAAAATGAGCCTAACATCAGCGTATGAACAGGGTTGAACGCAGATTTCATGCAGTTTTCGTGTGGATTGATTGAGACATGGTGCTCTTTCTAATGTTCTCCAACCCTTTAAAAATCATTAGCTCTTTCTTTAAGTTGCAGGCTGGAAAGAAACAGGTCCAGATCTGACCATGATCTGAAGTCTATTTCGAGTTGGCCGGTGGTTAAGTGCATGTGTTCACTCTACTGACTTATTAAGCCGCAAACTGAAGATTGGTGTACTTTAATGCTGTACTGTATTTTAATAAAACTCTTTATTAAAAATACTGAGAAAATCTAGCTGGCCTTGGCTTGACAACACGACTTTAAATATAACGCCAGAGGCAGGATCCTTGAAAGAAAATATTGATAAGATGGACTTTATTAAAATCTAAAACATCTTCTCAGAGAAAATACCTAATAAGGGAACACAAAAGTACCCTCCAGACTGGAAGAAAT
This sequence comes from Alexandromys fortis, assembly GCF_014885135.2. Taxonomy (NCBI): domain Eukaryota; kingdom Metazoa; phylum Chordata; class Mammalia; order Rodentia; family Cricetidae; genus Alexandromys; species Alexandromys fortis. The sequence continues at coordinate 8,202,924 of NW_026067919.1, forward strand.
AGTTCCAAATTCTATTTGATGAAAAGAAATTATTTGAATGTAGTTGCACATAGCTGTAATTCTAATACTCTAGGGCTAAGGAGGAAAGGTCAGGAGCTCAAAGCCAGACTGGAGCCAGCTCAAAAAAAAAATAATGTTCTTATGTATTTATTTTTAAATATACTTATATATGATATTTGTATGTTTATATATTTTATATGATAAATATTTGTGATGCGGTTTGTTTTATTTTTATAACACAAATCGACACAATAAATGTAAAGTGTACCTCAAATATGTAAGAAACTCTTAAATTTTAAAATATGAATAAAACAGTCCAACTTAAATATGGATAAATGATACAGCAAACAGATAATCAAAAAAGACAGAGACGGCAAGTTGGTGCAGGAAAATGTGCTCAATATCACATGCCGCTACAGATCCTCCAATTAAATAAAGTCACCATTGTAGACCTGCTAAATTGGCTATATAAGATTAGAAACAGAATCAGGCCCACAAAACAAAAGTGACAATACCACACGCTGAGAAGGTATCAAGCAAAGGCATTCTCATTTATTGCTACAAAATGGTGGAGCCACTTTGGAAAACAATTTAGCGCTTTCTTAAAAAAAATTAAGAGTAGCCTTTCTCTGAACTTTCGTTTGTTGTCCCGTATAATGTTCCAGGGATACTTAGACAAATGACTGAGTCTAAACCTGGGGAATGAAACACACAAAGTGAATCTGAGTCTCTTACAATATGAGAAAAATGCAAGTGTTAAAGTCAAGCAGAGAAATCCAAAGACCCTGAAATGGTCACTGTATCACAAGAGAAAGAGCTGCTAGGACTCAATACCCTGCTCAGCACAATAAAGAAATATTGAATAATAACAGTGTATAAAATATGCGAGTACAAATATATATTTAAATATTGTTATATAATTAATTTTTTAAAAATACACAAAAACAGGAAAGAAGAATTCTTAAGATTTATTAGCACACTTTACCTTCAAGAAAGGATGGTATTCTTTGAATGTGGGCTTTCATGTGTGACTCTGAGAGTGTGGAAAGCAGAGACTAATGTGGAGAAACCAAAAAGCCAGGATTTCCATCATATGATAGGCACCACAGTCTAGCTTCACAGTCTGACTCCTTTCTTGGTGTGGTCTGAGGTGAATGACAGTTATCTGTGTACTTTCCCTGCCCCAAAGATATAAACTTGGTATATTCATGGGAAATTCATTGCACAAATTCCATCTGAAGGAAATTCTATATATAAATGCCGTATTCAAAACTATCAAGATCATCCTAAATTCTAAGAAACCATATAGCTTAAAGGAGGCCAAGGAGACAACTATATGTCATTCTACCCTGAATGGGCTCCTGAAGCAGAGAGAGGACCCAGAAATTGTAGTCTACCAAAGGCTTTGCTAATGAATAATGTATCCACACCAGTCCATTAGTTCTGACTAATGTATCAGAATGCCCAAGTCCTTAACTGAGGAAATGAAGTGTAGGTATCTCTGGTCTAAATCATCTTTACAGTTTTTCTTAAATCTGAAACTATTCTAATGGTAAACTGAAAAGTCATTGGAAGATTTGCTTGAGACTTCTCTTATTAATAGCCAAGCCCCCAAAATAAGTTTTAGAAATCTGTTACCAGAGAGCTTGGGGATTGGCTTGACTCCAATGTAGCTTCTAGCAATTCCTTTCTCCTCACATTTTGGCTTATCTAATCATTTCTTTATGTTGAGAGAGTGAAAGGATGGGCATTGACCTCACTGTGAAAAATCATCTTATGCCATAATGTTGTCTCAGTTATGATTCACTCCTTTTAAATTAAGATTTTTTTAAGTTACTTATTATAAGTCATGTACATGTTGTACTCCATCATCCTTCCAGTACAATCTCCAGTGTGCATTTAGTGTCCACACTCCATATCGGCATGTACTAAAACTGTTTCCAATGGTGGTCTCCTTGCATTCACCTAGAATGTCACATGCAGGTATCTTGGAGCTTGTTTCTCCCTTCTCTTCTCAGTAGGAAATTGCCCAGGTATCAGAAAAATATCAACTTTACTCTTTTGTTTTTATGATATTTTCTTTCTTTCTTTCTTTCTTTCTTTCTTTCTTTCTTTCTTTCTTTCTTTCTTTTTCTTCCTTTCTTTCTTTCTTTCTTTCTTTCTTTCTTTCTTCCTTCTCTCTTTCTTTCTTTCTTTCTTTCTTTCTTTCTTTCTTTCTTTCTTTCTTTCTTTCTTTTCTCTTCCCTTTTTTTATGTTACCTGTTATATGATTGTTAGCTAGTTATAAAGGTGTAGATTTCTGGAATCAGCTGTGCTTTCCAACGCTTGGATAATTAGACTCTTGGGAAGAGCTAGCAACCTAGAACCAAACTCAAGAAAGAGAACAAATGGCATATGATTCAGGGGTCAGGCTCACTGATGAGGAATATCCAATTAAAGATCAGTGAAAAAGCCTATATCAAAAACTGATCTCTACCACTGGGTTATTAGGTTGACATAAGATAGCCTTTATCAAACTGTAGAGTACCAGATCATAAAACTTTTCTTTAAGGAAGGTTAATGGTGCTTTGTTAGTATACCATCCAAAGCCTGGGTTCAGCGTGCAGGGAGAAGACTGTGAAGTTAGAGGTATAAAACCAAGAATCGGGAAATCAGAGGCCTGGCCTGTTATGGTTTGGGAGCAGTTGTTTAAGGAGATTCACATTGAGTTTGCTCAGCTCTGGGTAAGGTGGGAACACCAAGACGTGGAATCCCAAGAATATAGGTGCAGGGGTTAGGAATCACAGCCTATTCAGGAGGATTTTAATCTTGATAGAGCCCTGAAGATTAGAGTATAGGTAATAAATAAACAAACAAATAAATACTCCTGTAGCTGTCTACAGCTTAGAGTCCCATTGCAGAAACCAAAGCGACAGACGAATGCTTTCTTCTTGTGTATTTCAGATATAGGCAGATATGACAAGTTCACTTTCTACAGCAAACAAGCTTGTTCATGCTGAATAAAATGGCAGAGGTATTTTACCACACCCTCCCACTCACAGAGTGGGAATGACACCTTCAGGCAAGAGAAACCTCTGAGGAAACCAATTGTTTCTTTCCCTTTTAGTATTCCCCCTGAATCTGCCTCTCACTGTCGCCATCACTAGGAACATTCAAGTCTGATTTACTTTGTCTTTCTTTAAAACTCCCCTCAAACAGTATGAGTAATTTCTACTTCTCTGTGGTGAGTTCAAAATGAGAGATTATATAAGGTTATATGTGTGTTTAGTAATAATAGTGGGTGTATATATTTGTTGGTAAAAAGAAAGCATTGTTTGTTACTTTCTCATCTGTCAGGCAACTCACATAACAGAAGTATCTTAAGGAAGATGGATATATTTTGGTTCATCATTTCCTGGACTTTCAATTATTCTAGTGGAGAAAGCACTGTGGCACAGCATAAGGTTGCTGTTGCCATCATGGTGGCTGACCAGGAGGCAGATATTCAGTCCTGAACCAGAAACAGGTATACAGTTTGGCCACTCATAACATACATACTTGCATTACTATGGTCCCATATCCTAAAGTTTCTATATTCATTCCTACAAACAACACAATAAGCTGTGATCCAAATGTTTATACATAAGAGCCAATAAGGGATATTTTCCATTCAAAAATTAATATACTTGCTTTTAAAAAGAGCAAAAAAATTGTGTGTGTGTATGCATATGTGTACAAACTTTGTGACAGGCACATGAAGGTCAGAGCCAGCCTTGCCTAGTTGTCTTTGCATTACTCCCTGTTTGAGACAAGGTCTCTTAGTGTTTGCCACTGACCATACTGGGATATCTGGCCCACCAGATTCCAGGGACTCATCTGTGTCTACATTGCATTTCAGTCCACATCTGTCTTGATATAGGCTTGGCAACCTAAGCTCGGGACCTTGCACTTACATGACAAGAGCTTTACTCATTGAGTAATCTTCCTGGCCCAGTTGTAGATTTCTTACACATCTTGACAATATGCCATTCAAAATAAATTTATGTCATCCAGAGCAAAACATGATTTGGTTTTCCTACAAGATTACTGTAATGGGAATTATTGTATTTTGTATAAAATATGTATACTGTATCTTTTACAAAAGTTTATATAGAAATCATTTCAGTAAAAAGATACTAAATAGATAAAAATTCAGCCATATAGCTGTGAGATAAAGTCTCTGGAGAGGGCAGGGTCATTGTAATCATGAACTGAAAACTGTGGTTGCTGGCTTTTGACCTTCACAAGATCAAGACAGTAGATACTCCATTAGGGAGAGGGAAAGAGTCTTGATTCCTCATTCCTGTTTGAGGAAGTAGTGTCAATTGTTGGCCACTGGAGGAGGAAGTATTCTTCAGTAGTGTGGCCCAGAGCAGGCTGTCTCAGCTCCAATGAGAGAGAACCTACATAGGGAGAACTTAATAGACTCAGTGGGGAAGGAGGAGGAAAAGAAGGCAAAAGAGGAGTAGGAGAGAGAGAAGTGGAAGAGGACACCAACTTGGGAGGGAAGTGTGGGGGCGAGACATCTGAGAAGAACTGATGGGGGAGACAGAATAGATGTAATCTCAATACGTTTTACTCATCTATGAAATTACCAAAGAATAAATTAAATAAATAAAACACCACATTTTCATGGAATTTGATCAAAAATCAGAAAAGATGATTAGAGAAACAAAATATACAAAATAAAATTTAATATAACTAAGTAAATATATTCAAGTTCTTAGTTTTCTTTATGTATTTTAATAATGGTGAAAGTAATTTTTAAACAGGTAAATGCTTCAATAAAATTATTCATATTTGTTGTGGAATATTAGCCAAAGATGAGTTACATTTGTTTATGCTATGGAATATTTGTTTAATGATGCAAAGATGTGCTGCAGTCTTTTATGTTGCATTTATTTAACTCTGTGCAACTGTGTTACTTTTCCTATCTATAATACCTGATTGGTCTAATAGAGAGCAATAGCTAGGCAGAAGAGAGAAATAGGTGGGGCTAATAAGCAAGGAGAATAAATAGGAGAAAAAGGGAGATCAGATGGCAGCCACCCAGCTACAAAGCAAGCCACAGTATAAGTAAAGAAAGGTATATAGAATAAAGAAAGACAAAAGCTCAGAGGCAAAAGATAGATGAGATAATTTAAGTTTAAAAAGCTGCCTAGAATCAAACCAAGCTAAGGCTGAGCTTTTATAAAAAGAGTAAATCTCTAGCGGTGTGATGGGTGGTGCACGCCTTTAATCCCAGCACTCGGGAGGCAGAGGCACATGGATCTCTGTGAGATCGAGGCCAGCCTGTTAAAAATTCAGACAACTCTTAAGCAACACACTTTTCACTTTAGTGAACTAAGGAGAGCTGGGAGGGAGACCCAGGGAGAGACAGACACACAGAGTTCAGTATTATCAGCATTAATAGAGTGTTCAGAATAATACAAATGACTGAACTAAAGAGCAAAAAAAAAAAAAAACTAGAAAAGTCAGCAAAACTGAGAGTTGGATACTTAAATTTGTACACATTTATAACACTCCATAAACTATAAGAAAAACTGAGCAGACAAAGAAAAAGAAGGAAATGAAAGAAGAAATATTACAAACACTACCAATAAAGAAGATCACAAAACACAAATCTGAACAACTGTTAGTCAGAAATTGGACAGGTTACGAGAAATGAATCTATTCCTAGGCACAGAAGCCTCTGAACATTGTGCAATGGTGTCATGAATCTTACAATTTTTTATTCATATACATATTTATAGACAGGTGGTTTCAAGGCAAGATCAGTGACAAACAATTGTGTCAAACATTCTTCTGTCCTCGTTGGCTTCCACATAGAAACTCCTTTCTGTTAGGTGAATGCTAGAATGGAGACTTTTGAAGTCAGCGTGCCTGTTTATGTTGAGCTGTGCAATTAGGTATTGTCAAAGCTGTTATTGGGATATCTCCTGAATCAACCATGGTGAATGAGAAGCACAACTTTTCAACACCATTGTTAACAGTGCTCCTAACGTCTTGAACCTTAGCCACTTTGGTGTGTAATAGTGTCTCCTTCCATCTTAGTTTGTGTCACTTTGGTAAAGGATCATCGTGAATATACATACCTTCACGTCCTCTTGACTTTCTGTATATCTTTACATATGAAGTGACTAGAAATTTAGGGTCAATGTTTGCTATTGCTTGCCCTTTCCAACTGATTTTGAGAATTTATTGTTATGAAATTGAATCATAGGTTATTTATCTTTTGGATTACTGACAACGGAAATAAATCTGAGATTAGTGTATATAAGACATTTAAGCTATTTGAGGAAGAAATCTACATAAGAAAATGAATACCAATGTGTTTAACAGGATTAGATGTGTATTCACAGTAATAAAAGGAACGACAATGGATTACAAGTCTTAGAAACAAAAATCTGTTATAAAAATTGAAAAAGTCAGAAATTTAAATTTCTTCTTTACTATGCCATAATTTATTAATGTTTTTATACTTTAAAAACTGTCTACATTTTAATTAGTCTTTTCTCTATTAACAGAGCAAGTTTGTAATATTCATTTTATAAGAAATTATTAACATAATTGTATCTTTTTTCTGAGATGGCTAAGCAAAACCATCTCTTTTGTCATGAGTAATTTAGAAATGTGTCACTCAGCTTCACATGTCATTACTACTAGACTAATATGTATTTTTAAGAAGGCTGTGAATGTTGGAAAATTTTGTATCAAAATTTGTATTATGATCTTTGAGATTTCAAAGATAGTTAAGTACTAGATAAATGAATATTCTTTTTTTTAATTTTATTTATTATTTATACAGTGTTCTGTCTGCATGTTTGTCTGAAACTAGAAGGTGTTAAATCTCACTATTAATGCTGTAGTTGCTGGGATTTGAACTCATGACTTCTAGAAGAGTAGTCAGTGCTCTTAACCTCTGAGCCATCTTTCCATCCCCAGATTTTACCTTGTATATCCACATTTTAAAGCTATACTGTTAGCAAGTGGATCAACTAATTTTTTTCAATTAGTTTATATGTTCATTTACATGTCTTAAGATTATTTTTGCTGCCATTACAATTGAATGGTATAGACAGACCTCCGGCTGTCTGTAGAATTCTGGGGCCACATCCTTTTCTCCTCAACATTCTTTCTACACTGTTCCATTGTCTTGTGTCATCTAAAAGTCCTGAGAAGTCTGNGTTCCAATGTGGGTCTCTGTCTCTGTCTCCTTTCATCGCCTGATGAAGGTTAATATTCAGGAGGATGCCTATATGGTTTTCTTTGGGTTCTCCTTCTTATTTAGCTTCTCAATATTCTTAAGCATTCTTTGGCTCAGTGATGAGAAGAAATACTGGTAAATTCTACTCTTTATGACTCTTTTTAAAAACAGGAAAAAGTACAATGCCTTTAAAACGATTTGCCCCACACTGTCAGATGTATTTTTGATATGATAGTACTTTTATTTGATTCATGTCAGAGATTATTGAATCTTTTGTATATATTATTACAGGTCAGAAGACCAGAAGCCTTGATGTTTTTCACAGTAAATTCTTGTTTATGTTTCTTTACTCAGATGGTTTAGTGCTAGATATTCGGTGTCTCCTTCGTGCCCTAGATTGTTCTGTGCCATATGCCTTTGCATCATGCTTCTGAGTGAAGTGTCATCACGCATGGTGAAAGTCTTCCTGGAAGTCATTTCCACCCACAACAGAAATGAACACACTGTGAATAAATTGAGCATTTTACACTGAACCAAAACTAAAAACACATCCCTATTTCAATATTTTGCTTCAGGAGATTTTTAAAAAATGAGACCTCTTCATTGTTACCCAACCTAAGCAATCAAGACTACCTGCAATCAACCATGGTTAAGAAGAAAAACTTTTGTATTAAATATTTTGCAAGAACAATTTTTCTGTGGGAACACATTACACAGTAAGGCCTTGAAAATCTAGTCAAGCCGTATTCTGTCAGGTCCATCTTAAATCCATGTCTCTCATCTTATCTGTGGCTTGCCTTTTTTACCACTGCATGAACAGATACTTTACATTTTTAAATTAATTCTATTCTCTACACTTAGAAACACAGCATACTGTTTTAGAAAACATGTAAACATCATTTTGACATCTATAGATAATGTATACAATGAAACTGGCATGGTCATCATCTCATATAGCTATCTATGTTTCAATTATGCACAAGAAAACCTAGATATGTTCATTACACAAAATTCATAAATACAACATGAAACATAATATTCATGGTGCACAATCTCTTGATTTGTTTGTCTTACATGTCTACCATTTGGTTATTTTTTTATGAAACCAATTTTCCTCTTTTTCCCCATTCAGCCCCAGTGGATTCACCTTTTCAGGCTCTGGCATTAGGACAGGAAGTAAAACAGGTGAATGTTTCTTCATGGGAATGGCTATGTTTTTTATCTTGTGATTATATGAGACAGAATAGCTTGTGCACCAGGCTGGCTGCACATTCACTATGCAGACAAAACTGCCAAGCTCTTGATTCTTTTTCCTCTGCCTTCCAAGTGTCAGCACTACAGACCTGCCCAGGTCCAGACATGTCACCACTTTGTATCTTTTGACTAATGTCCCTCTTATTCCTAGCCCACCTTTAAAGGCACTTTTCTTTCTGTAATTTTTAAAGTTTAGACTTGCCATAAAACTGATGTCACACAGAATTTTTCTTTCTTGTGTCCGGCTTATTTAACTCAGCATAATGTCTTCAGACTCAGCCTTATTCCAACAAATGGCAAGGTCTGTTTTTCATATACACAGTTTCTTTCTCGCACATACCTATTTCTTTGTACCTTTACCTGAAAATTGATTGCTTTCATGTCTTAGTTACTGTGAGCATGAACTGTAGATATCTTGGCTGGGTAGTCATTTCCTTTCCTTTGTTAAATATTGGAAAGGTGGACTGCTCAGAGTAAAGTTATTCTATTTTTAAATACTTATGATAACCCACATTGCTTGAGTGTGGGGGTTTAGAGGAAACAAGGTGACCTGATTCACTGTGGTTTCAAAGCAAAAATCATTCTGACTTCAAGCTTTTCCTCAAGACTAGAAATGACTTCAATGTGAAGCTCAAATGGAGGTTTTTGTCTTCCTTGTTAGAAAGCCTTGGAGGCACATGGTCTTGGATGTCCTTTGGTAGGTGTTTATTGATTGTCTAAATAGCATCAAAAAACACCTGTGAACTAGCAATGTTACCTTACAGTGACATGCCAATAGGAATCTATCTCAGAGAGAACCCTGGATGCGATTTTGTTTAATATAGTAGATTCATGTCGCATACCTAGGAAACTAAGGAAGATGTTAAAATAGTTGATTTTGAGAGGACATAAATTGTTAGAACTAAAGGGAATTGTGATTGCTTAAATTTTAGCAGTTTCAGGACTCCAAAATTTCTATCAATAAGGAGAAAGCTAAGAGTGTATTGAACTACAAAGGGAGGCCATTCCTTATATGAAAGGAGGAGCCTTTAGAGCAGAGTAAAGAATTGAGAATAACTGAATCTCAGGATTAATTAAATAGTGCTGAAATAGGGATTCACTCCTGGGGAGGACTGGCTCCCTTAAATAAGTAGTTCTACTGGGAGTTGCCAGAGTCTCTCTCCTCATCGTGTTTCTCCCATCTCTCCCAGTATAGTGATGAAATGTCCTATACTGCCTGTTGGTCCATAAACTTCTTTCTAGATCTTTGTTTTATTCACTTCCAAACAGGATATTATCAGAGACCCTTTGATTAAATTAATGTCCAAATTCCCTTTAATCTTCGCTCTGCCCACTATAGCACCCCTTTGACATCTTCCCCTAAGACATTAAATATAGGATTGGCTTGTTTGGATGAATGGAAGGTGAATAGGAGACCCCACTGAGAAATAAAACAGTATAACACCTCAAAAACTCGACTTGCAGTTGAGGATGTAGTTAAGTTCATAGAATGCTCGGCTGGATTTTGCAAAATCCAAGTTCCAATCCCCAGCTCGACATAAAGTGACAGTGTAGATACACCTGCAACCCTGGCACTCAGAAAATCAGAGGGCAGAAGATACAAAATTCAAGGTTATCTTCAACTACATAGTAAGTTTAAGGCCAGTTTCAGGTAAATGAGACTCTCAAACAAAAACGAAATCCAAGATTCTTATTGTCATTTTACATGCATGTGTGTGGTAGTGCATGGATGCATGTCTGTGGCACATATGTGCACATGTGTGCACATGCAAGTGTGGAAGTATGCATATGGAGACCTGCTCCCCAATCTCAGTATCTTCCAGTTGGAGCTGGCGGGTGTCAGCTGTTCTAGCTAGCCAGGTTAGGTTTCCCTGTCTCTACCTGCTGATTTCGGAGTTTGTTGGTGATTGTTATATCTGTTTCGTTTGTATGTGAGATCTAGGGACCCACAAGTACATACATGAATCCTGAGGAGTCCTTACATTTACAGGGTAATCCCTTCATTCGCTCAACTATTCCTGGAGCTCCCTTGTGGTCTTTCAACTCATTTTTATATTTTCAAAAATATTCCTAAAGCTAATACACAGATCCTTTTTTAAAAGCTTTTAGACAGAGTACCAAGACTCAGCTGGCAATAGAGTATCCTTGATATAATTGTAATTCAAGAACTTCTCAGGTGAAGAGACCATCTGAAAACCACTTACCAACAACATGAATAGCATCTGGAGAGTCATATTTAAATATGAACAAGGCTAGTTAATTTTCTGAATCACCTTTTGCATATTGAAGAAGTGTTGTTTGCTACAAAAGATTGTGTACGCATTTCAATTGCCATTAACCAAAAAGTGTCCAAGGCGTATGTGAAAAGCAGTATTTTAGTCGCTACTTCTAAATGGTCTTGCCCTATTTCTCCACAATTAGCAGGCAGTGATACCAAATCACCCACCAAAACTAAACAAACAATATACTAACAAAAAAAAAAACCCTGTTAGAAATGATTTGAATATAAACATAATTATGACAATGCAGCTTGTCTGGCATAGCTCTTCCCTTGCATGCTTGAGGCCCTGGGTTTGATCCCAAAGACTGAGACTACTAGAACTACCAAGTACAATAAATAAATGGACAATAAATTCCCTCACTCTGGCCTGCATCTATTTATATTTTACAAAATTGTTCTCTCTCTGTGGGCTAATTAGCAATATGACTGTGCTCGCTGCTGTGGCTGCACACGCCCTAGGCCACATTCACACTGATCCCGCTGAGTACTTAACTTTAATTAAGGGCATGAAGAAACAATTCTTATTCCATAATCAGGGTCCTAGCCTCTCTTTTTTCACCCTTAGTGGTGTGTGTGGGGGGGGGCCCCCGCGGGTCGTGGGGGCGGGGCTTAAGAGGACACACATTCTGTGCAATCTTTCTCATGTTCCTCCATTTTTATTTTTTGCTAGACATCAAACATCAGTCTGTACTGAATTACAGTGTGGGGGTGTGAATTGGCAGGGGTCTCCACCTCTCCTGAATACCCAAAGCTGGATCACCTCTGTCACATCTACCATGGCTGGTGTGGGATTTGACCTGACTAGGGCATTGAGAGAATGAAGTAGAGGACAAACACAAATGGATAGAAAAGCTTGGACCAGTGTCTAGAAAAAACAAAATCCCCAAAAAAACCAAACAAACATAAATAAATAAAAATAACAAAATGTCCTCTGTTAAAAAAAAAAGAAAAAGAAAAGCTTGGACCAGTGGACTGCTATCACTCACTGATAGAACAAATTCAGCACCTGAGAAGGTCAGTGTGTTTATTACAAACAGTTGAGCGGAGAGGCAGGGTTGTTACCTACAGCTAGAATAAGGACACAGGTTTAGCTAATCTCATTCAGAGCAGCCTCTGTCAGGGAGCATCTGCAGACAGCACCCTGGGGCAGAAAACTGTGGTGGATATTTTCTGCACACACTCTCAACATTCCCACTCAGATATGAGGAAGACTTTGCTCTCCCTCTGAGGCTCACCTGGGAAGGGCTTTGCTCCCCTCTGTGTGGCCAAGGCATTGAGGATCCCTGACATGGCTGTGCCCATATCAACAGCACATATTCTCTTAGGAATTCACTCGCTCAGGTTTCCTATGCTCCTCACATTCATCCTCTTCCATCCCTGAAGCCTCTGCACAGTGTCATCCTGTAGCTAAACACATTTTAGCAATGTTTGTGCATTGGAAAGCAATATTGTCGAATGCTATTTGAAGCTTTGAAGAACTTTACCCAAACTGGAAGAACTTTACCACAGATTTTTGAATTGATGAAAGTGGGAAATCTTTTCAATAAAGTAATAAATAATAAAAAATGTTGTGCATCAAAGAATGAGTAGAAATGCTTTGGACTATGTTGTCAAATCTAAATTCTAACAGACATATTTCAGCATAGCTGGATAGACTTTGCTTCTCCATGGCAGTTAAATATAAAAAGTAATTCTACAAAAGAGATTGATAGATGCTTTCGATGAGAATTCTATAGAAGCTCATTTCTCTCTATATGGTGGGCAAATGAGTTAGAGTTAATCCAGGTAAACTGATTAACTGTAACTCTGGTTATTTTGTTCATCCAGGATTAGTGTACTAGCCATTTTCCTGCATAAAAAATAATACCCTAAAAGTTGGAAAGGCAAAACAACTAAATAGGAAGCTAAATGGGGTACTACATGATGAGGTTTACACTATCATGTAAACGGATATAGTCCATCTCAGGTAGCACAGGGCAACAAAAGAAGGCTGGAGAGAACATTCATGCTTAACCTTCAAGTGTGAGGGCCAGAGTTCAGATTCATAGAACTCATACCAAGACCAAGGCTAGGCAGGTAGGGCAGTAGGCTGTAATTCCAACCCTGGGGAGGAAAGGTACAGGGGTTGAAGCAAGAGAGCTAGTTAAACTAGCTAGAATTTGAAAATTCCCAGTTCAGGAAGAGATCTTGCTTCAATAAATAAAGTGGATAGAAAGTGAAGACAGAAGGTATCAGTTTGGCACCCCCACATGTGTGCATGGGTGCACACATTCCCACCTCTACCTGTGAACATGCACATACACATATACGAGCATAGGAAATAAAAAGAACACATGTGGTCACCAAAAGAAGGCTCCCTGGTCTCCTGCTCATAGTCACTCTTAAATATCTGAGTAAATAAGCAGAAAAAAAATTGACTAAGATTTCCTGGGAAGTATTAAATAGTAGAGCAAAGATGTCTCTCTACACTGGAGATGTTCTTGTGAGAGGAAGAGGGTTGATACAGCAGTGAGTGAGCCCTGACCGTGCTTCCTGCTCAGGATACGATGTGAGCAGACAGAGCTTGTGAATCCAATTTCCTGAGCATGGGCGGTAGGGTTTCATCTTTCTTTTCCTGTTTCAGCGGTAATATTGTGGCAGGGCAGGGGGATCTATAACTTTTCCTGCCCTCTGGAATCCTTTCCCTAACCATCAAAGCAGCAGCGTTCTTTTCCTTGTGGCGGCCTCCTAAGTTCTAAGGAGAGGCCTCTCTGCCACCACTGCCCTTCTGAACTCACATGAATGGCCTTGCCGAGCAGTCATGTGCTTGGTGGAAACGGAAAGACAGATTTCGGCCCCAGCAGCTTGAGGCCCCAAATCCACACTCATTTTCTGATAAAAGGAGACAGATGGTGCTCTGTAGAGAAAGACCCCACCCTCCAGAGGGATTTCCTGTCCCAGTCTTACCTCACCTCTTAAGATCTTATAAAAGTCCTTCATCCTCCTGCCCTCCACCAACCCAGACAGGAAAATTCTCTCCTATTATTATCTTGGGGCAAGCATTGGAGAAATTTGATTCGTTTCCCTAATTTCTGTCTTGTGGGCCAGAGATCTTAAGGGTCTCAGTCACTCGCTATGGGAGAGGGTATTACCTGTGGTGTCTTGCAGACCTGCTCCCCTGGGGTCACTACACAGGCCAGCATGGAAATTTCTCCAGGGGACCCTTGCTCTTCCTAAAACTGGAGGTGAACAGCATGTTTCCCAGACTGGAGACAGCATAAAATGTCTTTTGAAGTGAGATACATTGTTCTGGAGGCCCTGCTATCTCTTTTCATCTTCAAAACAAATTCTGAAATGTTAATAGTGGTCTCCCTTCACAGATGAGGGCATGCTCGTCTTTAAAGGACAACTTCTGAGTGAAGTTCTCCCTGTTAAGACCTTAGGAATCACATTCAGAGAAGGTGTGTCAAAGGCCAGAGCTCTGGTTGCTTCCCTGCCTTTAGGATCCCAGTGTTGCTCACAGGAATTATTCACTATTAATGCTTTTGTTCTTCTCTCGAGTGCTGTTTGACTTTTCCCCAACTCAGAGGAAAAAGCACCACAAAGAGCAACAGAGGCTGTGGCATCAGGGAAATGGTAGACATTTTTCCTTGTGAACATGCTGAGATCCAAGCCTGGGAAGTCGATCCCTGCTGTCAAAGGCAGGCAGAGTCTTAAGATAGTCTGAGTGAGCCCGGCCACAACTGTACTTCTAAGACTAGATGAGACACAAAGAGAGGGGCTGTAGGCCCTGTCGCAGATACTACTCTTTGTAGAAAAAGCAAGTGACAACACACGACAAATGGGGCCTACCAAAAGCTCAATGGTTAAAATCATTGAAGGCTGAAATTGCAAAGGATAAAAAATAAATATAGAATTCCCTGCATTTCTGCTCATAGACTGACTTATGATAACTGTAAAATTAATTTTGAGAAAACAGAATTAATTTTAATATGAGCAATTATTTTATTAATTTAGTAATTTGCTTCTCAAGCCAAAGATCTTAATTTTTGCATAAAGCATTGAAGATCTGTTGGGACAGAAGGAAAGCAGAATTTTTGCCCTCAGGAATAATTTAGGTTATATACAATTTAAAAGCAGATTGCTACAAAGTCACTCAAGTGCTAACAAGAAGCAGCATAGAATGCCTTGAGTGTTAGCATGTCCTCCTCCAGAAAAGCCAGCAGGGAGATTCTACTGTGAGTCCGAGACCTGAGAAGTAGGAGGAGCTAGTGTGTAGAGTGATGCACGAAGAGACAAGGTCTACATGGATGGTGATCCTTAAGAGGGAAAGCATGGAGTGTCCTTCAAGAACTAAGTCGTCAGCCAACTGCAGCGTGTGGCAAGGCTGATCTTGAGGCAAAGTGGAACTAAATCATGTGGTGACCGTGGGCAAGCTTGCAAGCTTGCTGTTTCATCTTCAGTGCAGTAGACAGTTGTAGGCTTTTGGGGAACACATGGTATGATCTTATTTACCTTTGAGTCACCACTGTGGCTAAAATAGATGTTTGATCCTCAGAATTTTGATGACTTAGATATTAATAACAAGCATTAAGATTCCTTCCCAGAGAGATAGGAATGGAATCTCGCTTATATTCTTTTGTTTTACAATCACCTGAACTTTGATGAAAATAAAATTCTATGTTAGTTCACGCATGCTCTACTATCACCAAATTCAACTCAGCCACCTAGAGTGATGAGGTCTGCAAAGGAGGTGAGATTAGGGAGGGGGAGAGAGAGAGAGAGAGAGAGAGAGAGAGAGAGAGAGAGAGAGAGAGAGAGAGAGAGAGAGAGAGAGAGAATGGAGAGAGAACAATAGGGCATGAGAACGGAAGCAATATTCAAATCCTAACTCTTGTTTTAAAGTATATTTTTAGATTTATTTACTTTTGCTTTTTGTGTCTAAGTGTTTCCCTGCATGTCTACCTGTCTGTGCACCATATGCATGCTCTGTGCACATAGAGGCCAGAGGGAGGTGTTGGATCTTCTAAAGCTGAGGTTACAGATGGTTGTTAAGCATGCTGTGGGTGCTGGGAATTGAACCGAGAGTCTTTCTTAGGAAGAGCAGCTAGTGCTCTTAACCACTGGGCAATCTGTCAGATCCTAATGTGTGTTCATATGAAAGCAGGAATGCATGGGAAGGCATTTATTGAATGCAAGGAAAGTTACTGGTGTTGCAGAGGGGGAGGCCCTACATATGTCTATATCAGTGTACTCTCTATCAAATGTGTTTTCCATGCCTGAGTGGTAGGAGCTTGCAGGACCAATGATACAGATGAGCATTCTACACAGGCTATGACTTTGGTGAGGGCTGGAACATGCTCAGGATGAGTGGAAAGGACCATTCTGGTGGATGAATACTTTTATTGTTTTATAGGCTGAAAGTTTGACATAAGAAACCAATTGATATGCTCTTCATCTTCCTCTCAGGCTCCCAACTTTCTTTAGTGGCTTGTAGTTGTAGAAGGTTAAGGCCTCATGGGCTTTTCCCTATTCAGGTTTCCATGGTAGTGGGTGTCATTCTTCTCCAGCTCACATTTGGGCAATCATGTCAGTGAGACTTTTTGTCTGTCGTTTCTGACAGTCCTAGGAAACACAGTCTCACAGCAAACTCCCTGACCCTACGCCTCTAATAGTCTTTCCACATGTACACAACTTCTGCAAAGTTTTTTTGAGCTTTGTGCACAGGAACGGTTCCTAGATGTATCCACTGGGACTGGCGTCCAAAACTCCGAATGTTGATTGGCTGTACTTTTCCGTAGTGGTCTCCTTAATGAGGAGTGAAGACTGGTATGGTACATTGTTTCACTATGCAGAAACACATGGTTTCTGTTTGAAAAAATTATATTAATCTGTTTTGAAATTTTCATTAAGAGACATTTTTGAAAAGAGATTTTCAGGGTATAAACAGCTCCAAAGAATATGGTTTGCCATTAGGTCAACAAACTTCTCTGGATCTACCGAAAATATAGAGTTCTGGGGAGTGCAGACATCTATTCAGTGATCTGTGAGTGAAAACCGTCAAGACCCATAGGGTATATCAACATTGTTTCCCAGTGACTTTGCCTCAGGAAATTTACCATTGACATCTGAAGTGTATCTCAGGAATTCTTTGCTTATGAAATGCAAGAGAAATACAAGGGGACCAGAGAAATTCCCATTACTGTTTTTTTCTACATCAGAAGTTATCATTTAGTTGCTGGGATAAGGGTCAATGGGGCTTGATTTATTGATCAAGTCATAGGCAGATCAGTGGCTCTTCTAGTCTGCTAGATCACCAATTACTTCTTCTTATTCTTTTGCATATATTTGTTCTTTCATTCATTTGCTTGTCCATTTATTTATTGAGCCTGGGTTTCAATATAAAGCCCTGGCTAGTCTGGTCTTGCAATGTATACCAAGTTGGCTTTCAACATTCAGTGATCTGATCTTTATCTTCTGCCTGTATCCACCTGGAGTTACAAGTGGGTCATCATCACACCTGTATCCAGCTGGAATTACATCATACCTGTGTCCAGCTGGAATTACAGGGGTGTGCCAACATCACACCTGTGTCCAGTTTGAGATGATGGCTTCTTAAATTATGGAATGTGTTCCTACACGAGGTAACTTAATTAAGTGTAAAGTTGTGAAAAATTCAGTCCCAGAAAAGGGTTTCTGAATGCACAATGACCTAAATGAATTCACTATTTAATGTGTAATGAATCTAGGGTATTTTTAACATCACGTGTCCCCTTTACATCTTGGAACTTAACTTGGCCTTGGTTCTGAATGTGCAATGGCCACACCTTACACTGAGCATGCTGCCAACCCATGCAGTAGTAACAGATGCTGCCTTAAACATTTCAACTCAGATTCCACATCATGCATGCCACCAACTGCAGTGCTTTTCCTGTACATATAGATGCTGTTCTCTTCTAGAAACTTAATAGTATGATTGCGGAAAATACAAGTTAATTTGTTCCTACTATCACTCCTTAGCATATAAGTGTTAAGTTACTACAGCTTTAGATTATACTATATTAGGATTGTGAAAATTGTTGTTTCAGTTTTTGACTTGAGCTTCATAAACAATAAAAACCAGTAAGTGAATTTTGACTTGAAATTAGGAGAATTTCTAACAGTCTCTAAAATGGCCCTAAACATACTCCTGCCAAATGGTAGCAATGGAGCAGCATTCTCGGCACTGAAACTATAAATCTAAATAACAATCAACAGAAGAACCCCTATGTGACAGCTAATCTTGGTTGTCAACTTTACTACATTTGGAATTAATAAAAACTCAAGCTCAGGGCATGCCTGTGAAGGATTCTTGATTGAATCATTTGGTGCATGAAGACCCACCTAACTCCTGGTCACGCCTTCTGGTGGCAGCTCATGTAGAAGACATGAAAACAGGGAGCTCTTACACACTGAACCTCATTGGCAAGTTCATCTACCCTTCTGCTGGGCATTATTTCACTGGTGTCGGAACATACTTTGCATAGCAACATAGACTGAGGATTAGCAGCTCTCGTGTACTTCCCTAGGGCTACAGCATCAGATTGGTACTGAAACTTCCGGTATAATTTACTGAACTACTCCTATTGAAATTTTGGTCTTTCTATTGTGGGACATCCATTGTTGTACGACTCATTTATTCATTCTTTAAATTCTATTCCTTTATAGAAGAATCCTGACTAACGCTCTCTACACCCAAGAGTAGGGACTATTCCGCCAAGATTGAATTCATTATGAAAAAGCAAACAAACATATTTATTGCATTAACATACAAATTTTCTTTAACTTTTAATAACGTAAAATTGCATATATACTGAGCAATTGTTTTCAAATAAATTTATTTATTATTATCATCAGGAAATGTTTGACTTCTTGGATGGAAAAGGTCACAAGTGTTCTGGGAAAGCCATGAAGTGGTCTCATTGGCTCTGACAAGAGTGTTGTAAAAGTTAGAGGTTAGCTGAAGCAGAATTTTTTTCAGAGCTTTGAGGGCCAGTGGCTCCTGAACGAAGAACAGCACCAAAGTCTCTCCTTTTCTCCAGTATTGATCATAGAGGCATCAGAGTCCAAAAAGGCCTGTTATTTTTTTTTATTTCCTCATGTATCTTAGTGTCTCACATCCAAGTATACCTAGGGTAAATGAATTAAAACAGATAATTTTCCGTGTAAGGAAGAAAAACATTACTTGGGTGAGTTTCTTCAAATACGTATATCTGATAGGCTATTTTCAGCTATAGTTTTGTTTGTTTGTTGTTCTGTTTACATTCTAGATGAAAAGGATTCCACTGCTGCATAAATCTAGATAAAGCTGAATTGGGGATAGCATAAGACCTGATTACAAAACAATAGGTTGAGATCAAGACCCACAGAAGCCTTCATTAGAGCCAGAGAGAGCGGGATTGTTTAGACAGGTTTTCTTTCCAGAGCCTCACACTTAAGGCACTGATGGCACACAAGACAGGGAAGGATAGGGAATGGTGGGAAAAGGCTTTAATATTCAACCAAGCCAGTATTTTTGGTTACTGGTATGTCACAAGATAACTATTTCAAAGGTCATGAGCTTGATTAAAGTAAATTAAGATAATGTTGGGGCAGGGTTCTGATCATGTCCAATCACTTGCATTTCCACTGTGGTAAATGTTTAAAATGATACAGCTCAGGACTAGTCTTCTCAGATATGTACATGTGGTCCTGCTGAGACCACTGTACAGATGAAGACCACCATTCTGCAAAACTGCCCCTAACCTGGGGATTGTTGAAATAAGAGCGGGGAAAGGAGAGGTCCTAAAAGCCAAACGTTCGGGCGCCAGATGAAGGCATAAGTCACGAACAAGGCCACACCAGTTTGGAGTTATGATTAATAGGGTGTTATTTATTTAAAGGGGAAAACTTACAGATCACCGTCTCAGACAACAGCCATCTGCACAACCAGGAAGGGAGTCTAGTCTCCGGCGGAGCAGGAAGTGAAGAGAGCGAGCACAGGAAATAGCCGCTTTTTTAAAGGGAGAGAGACCACGCCCCAATGGGCTGGTATCACAGCAGCTATTGGTTGGAGGGGCGGAAGGACCTCCCGCAACAGGGGATGAACAGCATAACCGGAGCTTTGCAAAGACAATGGTCCTGTGTGGTGAGCCTCTTTTTCTCTGTGGGTCTCCAGGTTTGCTGTTAAGAATAGCAACACAGAGGGTATATGCACAGCAAATGAAATTGTGAATACATGACCTGCCTGTAAGCCCCTTAGTTACTAGGATAATGTGGCATGTTCTCATTCCTGATGATAACTCAATGAGACTATGGTGTCTCATCCCTGGGGCACCGGGGACCAACATATCCTTCAATATCTGAACATCCATAGGATTTTCGTTTCAGAATTTACTAATAGCCGTATACGAACACAGTCCAGGGTGTTCTCTGTGCTCTTGGAATAATCTGATCAAATCCTGTTGTCCAATGGCCAGGACATAATTGCCTCTGGCAGAGGATGCAACAGTAAAGACACAAGATTTCACAGAGAGCAGGCAATGGAAGCTCCGTGCAGGGAACAGCAGCACAGGAGGCAAAGGTTAGGCATCATCACCGAGGCTCCTCTGCTGCTCCCCAGTCTGTAAGAGCTGTGGAAAACAACGCTTGGTTTTACTGATTCCTCTCAGTCCACTATTTTGGAAAATGCCTGTAAATATTTCATAGGCAGCTCTGTCCTCCTCAGAGCCTCCACAGGAAGCAAAGTCCTTCTTCCTTGTCTCATTAATTCACAAAATGTATTTTGTTTCACTTGATGGAAAATTCCTTTGTTGGAAAAAGAGAAGCAGCACGGTTGTACAGAGAGTGAGATGCAAAGCATTGTCTCAGTATCCTTCTGAGGACAGCGGGTGCTGGGGGAATGGCCAGGAAAGACAATGAGCCCTTACTGCTGCTAGTTCTGTGTGGTTTAAGAGATGCTGAGCGTGTGTGTCGACATAGACTCCCAATGTCTCCAAAGGTGTGAAATAGGCTGGGGAAAATCTGAAATCCAAATCCTTGTCTCTTTAGTAGGGAAATGCAGAAGACAGACAAACACATGTAAATATGTACACACACACACACACACACACATACACACACATTGTTCAGCTTATTCCTGGTGCATTCTTATAGAGCCCTTAAGCCCAAAGTGAGGCTGTGCTCTTTCCTCAGCCATCTCAGAGTGAGCAACGGCTAACAACGGGTGGCTATCATAAGCAATTTGTGTAGTGTGAATTAACATGCTACTCCTGACTCATGGTGGCATAGAAATTTCTTCATTCTAGCTACATAACACCTGGATAGGATGGCAAAAGTGACTCCTTCTTCCTGCTTCAAATGAAAGGATGTAGGATCATTACTGAAAGATCTCTGAGTAGGTCAAACACACACCTTTCAGGAACACATAGAAAGTCAAGAGTACCACATGGCAGAAAAAAACATGGGCCAGTATCTTATCCCCCTTCCCTACATTACCATCAAAGACTGAGTTATCATACATAAAATATGAATGTGTTATCTCAAATGCTTCCAGTACTTGCTGTAAACTCTTTTCTATGTCCTGAATAGATAGATTGTGTTTGTGCCACATATATTCTCCATTCAAAGACCAAAGTGGTCAGTCTATCATGGGAAAGAGTTTTTATGATCCCATCTCTCAGTTTGGATGATGTCATTGCTCCAGTGCTTTGCCTTACCCATAATTTTGCCTTCCATGGTTTCATTTACCTTCAGTCAACACCAGACTAAAATTATTAGATAGGAAATTCTGTAAATAAACAACTTGTAGGCTTTAAATATTGTATCTTTTTGTAATATGATGAAATATTGTATCTCACTCTATCAAATCTGGAACATAATTCATCCTTTTATCCAGTGTATCCCTGTATACAGTCTATCCTGTAAAATCTACACTTCAGTTGTCACAGCAACCATTAGGTTATCTGCTGTGCTCTTACAGTACTTGTATGTAAGTATCAATTAGGCAGCAGGCTAATGCAAATCACAATGCCCCATATGATTTACCATACTTCATAGCATCACAGAGCCATTGTCTTACCTTTTGATTAAAAGGAGTGAATACAATTCAATGAGACATCTTAAGAAAAAGACTACATTCTATTTTTACAGCCATATATTGCATAGTTACCCTATTTAGAGTTAGTTATTAGTGTTAATCTCTATGTAGGTAATTTATACATTATACTTTATCTGTACATACGTTTAAGAAAACCCTAGTATGTAGGCTAAAATCTATGCTTTCAAGCATCTCTCTGTGAATACCCACAAATACTTTTGCAAGAAACTCAATAAGTCAAGTATAAATCATTGGGAAAGATAAGTACAATAAATATCCTCGCATAAGAAAAACAATATTTAGGGAAGGAAATACTTGTGCCTTGGGAAGAGGAAGAATAAAATGCTGGAAAATAATTAATTTAATTGACACTAAATATATGACTGACAACTATTTCAATGTACAGTGGCAAAAGCACAGTGGTGTAGTGGCATTTCAATTGTATTTAATAAATAAAGACTGCCTGAAGATCTGAGAGTAAAACTCCCACCGGTCAGCATTACAGACCAGATTATGGTAACACATACATTTAATCTCAGTAGACACAGTGACATGCACCTTTAATCCAGTAGCCACAAAGACACACACTTTTAATCCCAGTAGCCACCCTAGTTACCATAGAAATCGGGTGGCACACACCTTTAATCCCAGCCCTAGAGAGGAATATAAAACAGGGGGAGATAACTTTCAAATAGTCTCATTCTGAGATTCTGGAAGTCAGGATTGCCATTTCAGACTGAGGTCGAGGTAAGAGCAAGTGCCTGGTTGTTTTGCTTTTCCAATCTTTATGTCTAGCCCCAATTTCTGATTCTGAGTTTTTAATTAACCGTGCTTCACAGTGGCAAAAAAAATCATACTCTTCAGGGAACTTATATTGTAGGGAAATCAGAAAACAAGCACAAATCTGTAGTGTGCTTGTAATTAGTTCTATATGTGATGAATTATGGTAAAAAAAACATAGGAAAAGTTCTGAGATATCTATATGTTCACATGGCATTTAGTTAAGGTTGAGGAGTCGCTTCATGGTTTTGAGTGGAAGTACCTGATGACTCTCATGCCAGTTAGGAAGGATCCTCTGGCTATTGTTGGACAGAGGCAAGATGAGGTGGGGCTTTTGTAGTAATTTGGGAATGCCACAGGATTGAACACGTTTTCTAGAGATGGCAAAGAGCTTTGAGAGGTGGGCAGACACTTTTCCGTGTATCTTTAAAATAGTAAACAGATTTGCTGGTGCAAGACATTTGAGAAACATGTAATTTGAAGCTACCTTCAGTTTTTTCACTCAATAATGAAAAGAGATGAAGTGATGCACTACAAAGGAAAAGGACAAGAATGGAACAGCCAGTAGTTTTTCTATGGCCGGGTTTGAGGTTCCTGGCAGATATCTAAGTAGAGATGTCCTACAGAAGGCTGTAAGGGTAATTTGGAGTACAAGAAGCTATTTGGACCAGAGATGTACATTTGAAAATTATCCCCACACAGTTAGAGATATGATAAGATATATATCCAGATAAGCTGCACAAGGAAGGGTAGGAGAAGAGACATAAACAAAGATCAGTACAGACTTAAACAGGGAACTCTCAGTAGAGGAATCTAAAATGGCTGAAAGACACTGAAGGAAATGTTCAACATCCTTAGCCATCAGAGAAATACAAATCCAAACAACTCTGAGATTCCATCTTACACCTGTAAGAATGGCCAAGATCAAAAACACTGATGACAACTTATGCTGGAGAGGCTGTGTGGAAAAGGGAACACTTCTACATTACTGATGGGGATGCAAGCTGGTACAGCCCCTTTGGGTGTCAGGGTGGCAATTTCTCAGAAAATTAGGAAACAACCTTCCTCAAGACACAGTAATACCACTTTTGGGTATATATCTAGAGGATGCCCAAGGACATGTGCTCAGCTATGTTCATAGCAGCATTGTTTATCATAGCCAGAACCTGGAAACAACCTAAATGTCCCTTGATCGAAGAATGGATAAATAAAATGTGGCACATTTACACAATGGAGTACTACACAGCAGAAAAAAATAACATTTTGAATTTTGCAGGCAAATGGATGGAGCTAGAAAACATAATTTTGAGTAAGGTAACCCAGACACAGAAAGACAATTATCACATGTACTCACTCATTAGTGGTTTTTAAACATAAAGCAATGAAAACCAGCCCACAAACTACAATCCCAGAGAACCTAGACAACAATGAGGACACTAAGAGAGACAAACATAGATCTAATCTACATGGGTAGTAGAAAAATACATGATCTCCTGAGTAAATTGGGAGCATGGGGACCTTGGGGGAGGGTTGAAGGGGAAGGGAGAGGCAGAGAAGGTATTAGAGAAAAATGTAGGGCTCAATAAAAACAATAAAAAAAGAAATGGTGAAGGAAACAGGTAATGAATGACCAGCAGAAGGGAGACCAACAGTGGAGCATCATCCATGTTTGAGGAAGGATGCCAAGAGTAAGGAAATAAGAGGAAATGAACCCTGCTCAGTATGACCAGTCAGTTCTGGGCACAGCCACTGGATTTAGTCAGAGGTGGCAGGGTAAACCTGCAGAGGGGAGATTTGGGAGGAATGAATGGCACAAGACTTTATGAATCTTCTTAGCTGCAGTCACTGGGGATGCTCAACTTGCAAACAAAACACACCCATGCTGCTGTAGGCCCTGAACTGTGGGTTATTAGCTGGCTCAGACCTTCAGCCTGAGGAGTATGGTTTCCTTTTTGGGCTGGGAGGACTCAGGCATTTGCTAATCTACTGAGAAACACTTGTTTAATCACTTGTAATCCTTATAAAACTGGCCCAAATACAGAGAGTTGCATTCAGAGGGAGAAATAATGTGTCATCCAAAGAGCATTGACAAGTGGCTGAATTCTTTATCATGGCTCTTTAAGAAGCACTGAACAGGGATTATTCACTAACCCAGAGCCAGAATTCTAAATCTCATCCCCGCGTCTCTCTCTGACCCTTTCATTTATAAGGTGCTGAAGCCGCCTCTCATTCTTGCCTCTCATATCCACACAGTCCCATAAACTCTGAGCAAACATGACCTAGGCTTGCTCTTGCCTCTTATTTCGTATCTCTCTGCCACCTTCAGTCTATCTATATTATTTATTTATTTTCCTATCATGCAAGACTTTCTGCCCTTTCTGGTGCTGATTGACTTAGCCTTTCTAGTGGTCTTTCAATTTTCTTCTCTACGATTACTATGATCGATAAAGCAAAGGCCAGGAAGCTGGCTAGGCAAACACAGAAATCTTAAAGGAAAAAGAAGTGGATAAACAATGCCAAGTTATCTGTGCACTATGGTGAGCTTGTGGGCACTGCAGGTGGTGTGACATCTGCTTGCATTGCTTGTGCTTCTGACAACCTTCTTAGTATCCATACAGTCCTGAACAGATGCTGGGTTCATTTATCTGCCCAGGGACACAGAGGCATCTCTAGCTCAATGCATGGAAATCCTGATAAGACATAATCACTGCTAAGGAGTCAGAATCTTTTGGCTGTTGTTGCTCTGACCTATGTTTCTTTCATTCTGATCCATGTGACTTGTTTTCCACTATGAGGATTTGCCAAAGAGGAAAAACAATAATGATCCCAACTCCTTGTCACTTAATTAAGAGATTTATTAGAGTTATCAAAAGGCACATAGTGCAAGAGAAAGATAAAAACACAAAGCTAACTTCAGGTCTGTCGATTGCGTTGGGTGGGTTACTCAGTCTAGGGGTTTGTAACCCACCCTGCAATCAGTTATTCCAGGGTCTCAAAGGGGTGCTACCTGGAAGGGAATGAGCTAGGACAGAAGAATGAGGCCAAGCAGATTTGTCAAAGCCCCCCTTTATTAGGATCATGGTTGCTGCTTATATAGGGCCTGCATGAGGACTTGGTGGGCAGGGCACGGGATCTCGCCACGTAGGCCAGGTTCATCACGAAGGCAAAGAGGTTACATTCGGACAGGTAGGCCAAGAAGTCACAAGTTGCCACACCTGGTTCCCTGGATAGCTGGAGTGTGAGGCGTGTTCTGCTAACAGATAAGTTAATTGGGTGTGGGGCAGGTTCTCTCAATAGAACATAATTATGGGTGTGGGGTTCCCTGCAGACTCCCCAGGGTGATAGTTCCTGTAATGATTTTTAGGGGGGAAATGGCTCATGACACAGGTCAAGTAGTGTCAACTTCAGTGGAGACAGGTCATCCCAAAAATCATTGCTGGCTAGGTAGGCCCAGCATCTCAACTAGTGAAAATGACCAGTGGGGGTGGGGGCAAGAAACTCTTGAAGAATCAGAGCTGGAGTGCTGGGTATGTTCCCCAGTTCTCAGATTTAGGGTGACACCTCAGAATGGCTGCTGCCTTCTGCCACTTGGTCAGGGCTGTGGTGGGAGAAGACTGGTAACCTCCAGTCTTACTATGAACTTCTAGGGCATGCCTGAGGTAGAGTAATCCCTCAACTGGCTTAAGAAACTGGGAGCTAGAGTCTGCCATTGGCTGTTCCTACTGCCACATTAGTCCTCTGAGAAACCCTTGGTAGCAGTGAGGAGTTAAAATCAAAAGGAACAATCAAAGCTTATTTAGTGTCTTCTTGAACACATAATCCTATGTCCCCATGGATTGAAAACAACAGCCATCTCCATAGTTACAGACAATCATTTTCTAAAAAGAATATAAGCTGCTTCAAAACAAATGATGAGAAAAGAAATCAAAGTTTGGGAATGAGTATGGTGTGTGTGTGTGTGTGTGTGTGTGTGTGTGTGTGTGTGTGTGTTTAGGATGGAGTATGTTCTATTTGCCCCAACCCATTTCAGGATTCTATTATTAAGCTAACTCATGCTCACTCTCCCTAGAAAGACAGAATGGTCAGTGAGATAGGACTTAAACTTATTGTACTTGCTATTAACCCCTTAATACACATCCTCACTGGAGTTTTGTGTGCTTAACTTGTGAAAGCAGTAAGAATTTGCAGAAATCCCATAGTTCTATTTACTTGATCAAATATGTCCATATTAGAAGGATGTTAGTCTCTTCATATAAGAAGCTCATGGACAATCAAAGACCAGAACCAAATGTGATATTGCTGCACCTTCTGGAATTCAGGACCCAAGACCCAAATAAATGAAAGACTAGAAGCAACTCAGTTTCTTTAATTCCTGGTCCACTTATTTCTATCTTCATCCCCTTCTTTCTTAAAAATGCTTACAATGAGGACCCTAAGAGAGACACACATAGATCTAATCTACGTGGGAAGTAGAAAAAGACAAGATCTCCTGAGTAAATTTGGGGCATGGGGACCTTGGAAGAGGATTAAAGGGGAGGGGAGAGACAGAGAGGGGAACAGAAAAAAATGTAGAGCTCAATAAAATTTTTTTAAAACAGTAAAAATAAATGCTTAATCAAGAAACATAGCAGTGTTGTGAAGAAGTATTTATTTTTTTAAAAAATAATGTGTTGTGCCGTAACTATGTGTGTGTGTGTATGTGTGCCCCACATGTGTGTAGTTGCTTGAGAAGGATGAAAGAAGGTGTCAGATCCCCTGGAGCCTGAATTACAAACAGTTATTAGCTATCTGGTATGGGTACTGGGATCTGAGCCCTGGTCTTTTGGGGAAAGGAATAGCACTCTTGACCATTGAGCTATATTTCTAGTGTACAAGAAGTATTTCAATACTTGGTCTCAGTTTCAGCATTTGAGATAAAGAATGAGCTGTACTAAATTCTTGGTCTGACCAACATATGATGGCCACCCACTAGGTCCACAAATGTGTCTCTTGGTATTAAATTAATTAGGATGAGGTGGTCACTTGGGCTTTGTCTGAACAGATAAAAGGCTACGCCCTCACGTGGCAGTGTCGCTGAGTCATAGGAATGAGTAATAAGGGCTCATTAGGACTGCATTGAGAGGCTTTCCCAGAAGCTTCCAAGAATGTTCTTGAGGGATACAACCAAATATACGCAAAGTGTTAGGAATATAAATGTAAGCACTAAACTGGTCAACCGTGATTTCTGCTGATAACCTGGGATGTTTTTATTGAGCACTACTGATGTGATTTCTTAAATTAGTCTTAGCATTTGAAGAATCTACACAGTGTTCTATTGTGTGACTAACCCACTCTTTTCTAGAAGACATGTACTGATGAATGCTATGAATATATTTTATCACCATTGGTTAATAAAGAATGTGCTTTGGCTTATGGAAGAGCAGAATATAGCTAGGCAGGAAAACTAAACTGAATGTGAGGAAAAAGAAGGTAGAGTTAGGCAGACACCATGTAGAAAAAAAGATGCCAGAACCTTATCAGTAAGCCACAGCCTTGTGGAGACCTGCAGATTAATAGAAATGAGATAATTTAAGATGTTAAGAGTTAGCTAAGGATATGCCTTCACCATTGGTCAAAGAGTGTTGTAATTGATATAGTTTCTGTGTGATTATTTGGGTCTGGGCAGCCAGAAAATGAAAGTAAGTCTCCATTTACAAATGGCAACCAAACATATAGAATATCTATATAAAGCCTAAGAACGTTTTTTAAAAGTGTGTGTGTGGGGGGGGGGGGATGTCTAGACCCATAAATATGGCTTCTTGGTAGCCACATTTTTTTCAGATAGGCTCTGTTTGCTGTTATCAGAGGCAGTGGTCCTTTAAGAGATGACTTCCTGGTTCAAGTTTGTAGAAGGAATGATTCTGAATCTTTCAGGAGGTCCCACTAAAGAGCTCTTAAATGGAGTTTGTGAGCAGCATGCTAGAAGTTGCTTAATGATCTTGACATAGACTCATTGTGTCCCTGGAGCTGGAATGGTAAAAGTGGCTCACAAAGCTGGTGGTAATGTATGTCCTCCATATTGAAAGACTGAGGGAGAGGCTGAGTCAGCCTCCATATTCGCATTAACCACACCACTTACCATCTAAAAACAAGAAACACTTTTTATCAGAAAAGGACTTCAGATACACAATAGGACAGATTCAGACATAAAATATGTCTAAATGAGACACAGTGTGTTGAAAAATGTATGTAGGCTTGGAAGAGAGAGGAAAAAAGTATAGACAGTTTTAAAAATAAATAGTTTTAAAAAACAAAGTTTTTAAAGAGGTAGTAAAAATAATATAAAATGAACAAGCAATGTAAAAATGCAAATAAGCCACAAAAACACAAAAATGCACAGAATCTGTATTTTTTGTATTATTTTGTTTTCTTTGAATTTTTTGACTTCAGAGAAACATTTGATTCTGGGAGCTGCTAAGCTAACAAACAAATATATTTTTAAAGGTATCTTGACTTAAAAATTTGAGTCTAAGGATATGTTACTTTGGAAAAGAGGTTCTGCTTTTGTTTCCCGAGGATAGGAAACTACAGATTCCTTCCAGGCTAATGTGGTTTGATAGAATAAGATGCATTGAAAGGTCTTCATGAACCCTAAGAATACTTTACCCAGCGAACAGCAGGAAGCAGTTTGAAGAAAACCATACCCAAATTCCCAAAATGTTTTTTTAATGATTATTTTCATTTTAAAAGTGTTGTTTATAAATGGTTAATGGTCACAATAAATTTCTAAAAAGATGAAGAGGAATATGACATAGAGATGAATATTTTGCAGTGGTATGGATCTTGGTCTATTGATACAAATTTAACGTTGATTTTGTTACACTGTGTATATGTATGTCTGCTCTTGATTAATGTATGTTTATACAGCTCATTTAAAAATGTAATGTATAACTAAAATTGCAGATTAATAGATAGTCATTTATAATAGTTAAACTTGTAGTCATGATAGTTAGGCTTTCTAGATATACAGAGATATATTTCCATTTGATAAATACTCTTCATTACTTCAAAGACCCATAGAATATGGCATTTAAAAATTGTTAAGAACTTAGACTCTTCTTGACAATGAGACATTTCTGTTTCTGACAGCAATTACTTCAGAGAGGTTGATAGACATTGAAGAAATTCATTATGGAATTTGCCTTCAAAGTGACAAGGGTAGCCATTTGGGCAAGAAACTGCTCTTGCCTGGACTGCTTGATGGTATGCTGTACTGGACATACAGGACCCACAGAAAAATAATGCTGAACTTGCCTAAAGAAGGAGAAAAGTCCTTCAGGGTCTGTGATTTATGAAAGAATCTGCTAGGCATTCTGCAGAACACAAAAGGAAGTGACTGACAATCTGGCAATATAGAAGAAACAGTTTTCTGCTTCATGAAAAAGTCTTCCAATAATATGGACCTGTAGGCTAAAGATGGATAATAGCTGTAAAGCAAAGGATATTGAGCCTATAGTTTATGATCCTAGAGAAGCTAAGTAACAAGGTGAACACTAAGAACATACATAGCTCTACCTTGAAAGGAGAAACAGACAGGATTGCCTGACAAAATTGGGAGCATGAGGGTGGGTGGACCTAAGCAACAGAAGAGAGAGTGCCCTAACTGGCCTTGCCCTGTAGTCAGACTGATGAATATCTTAAATACCACCATAGAACCTTCATTTAGCAGCTGATGGAAACAGAGGCAGAGACCTGCATCCAGGCACTGGACTGCCTCCCAATGTCCAGCTGAAGAGTGGGAGGAGTGAGAATATGAGCAAAGGGTTCAAGACCATGATAGGTATACCCACTGAAAGTTTACCTGAGATAATGGAGCTTACCAACTCCAACCAGACAGGGAAGAAAACAGCATAGATCTAAACTAGTCCCTCTGGATGTGCGTGACAGTTTATGGCTGGGGCAGACTGCATGGCCACTCGTAGTGGCACCAGGAGTTATCCCTACTGCATATACTGGCTTTTTGGGAACCTACTCTCTTTGGATGGATACCTTGCTCAGCCTAGATATGGTAGGGAAGGCCTTGGACCTTCCCCAAAGCTATGTGTCTTACCCTAAGGATTGAATGGGGGTGTGTTGTGGGCAGTTAGGTGGAAGGAAGGAGAAGATGGGAGGGAGTGGCAACTGGGATTGGTATGTAAAATGGAAAAAGATTATTTTCTTTTTAAAATAAATTAACAAAATTTTTAAAAAATAAGCAAAAAAAACCTTAAATGGAAGCAAAGAGGGGGAAATATTTCTTCTAATATTAGGGTCAAATACTTAGCAAATTGTCCTGAATTTTCAGATAATTTAATTCTCAAATAAGATAATTCTCTAAACTAACAATATTATAGTATACAGAGAAATGTTAAGTAAGTATGTCAACACCAATAAGTTTGCTAATATGACTTTACAGAGTACATATAATTTTATAGAAAAATAACATTATAATGAAATAGTTTCTGTGGAAGAATTTTAATGTTATCATATTACAAAGAGCTCTAAAATAAGAGTTGGGGGACATTTTTCTAGGAGTAACCTTTCTTCTGCTGTTAGTTTTTATTTTCCTATGATTAATACAAGGTTTTCTTTTTAATATAATACTTTATATTACTTTATAATACTTTATATTATAAAAGTTATATATTGCTCTTTTCTTTGCATTATTATTCTTTATAAAAATTATAATGAATGGGGTTGTATGTAGGTCTACTAGTTGAATAAAATCAATATGTAGCTTGATAAATGGCTACTTAAAAAGTTATCTTAGTGTTTCTTTTTAACTTTAAAAATATTTCTGTATCATAAATCATGTAGTCACATTCATGGTGATTAAAAGATATGATGTCTCTTTTTTTTAAAAAGATATTTGTTTCATGTTTTGTAAAGTGTCTTTAAGAAACCTTGCCTACTTTGCCAACTCTAGCTTTTGTAGCAATGTTCATAGTGTTTGCTAAGCCCAGAGCGAGTACTTAGTAAGTATGCTCTGATTTAGTTGAATAGATTCATAATGGATAAAAGTTATGTGTGTGGAAGCTCTCACTGGACTTGAAATACTTCAGCTGACTTTTCATCCATCATTTTTCTTCATGTGCACCTGAACACCAAACTGTGCCATGCTCCTAATTTTGCACAGAAATAATTCCTGATTCATAAA
The DNA here is from genome assembly GCF_014885135.2 of Alexandromys fortis. NCBI lineage: Eukaryota > Metazoa > Chordata > Mammalia > Rodentia > Cricetidae > Alexandromys > Alexandromys fortis. Next base: position 8,234,734 of record NW_026067919.1, read on the forward strand.
ATTATGGCATTGACCTAGGACATCTGTTTCAGATCATGTATAGATCTCACAGCTCTGAAGTAGACTGATGAGTCAATCTTGTCCCTTTCTAAGCATCCTACCTATGCTTTGACCATATTTTTGGCAGTGGATTGAGATCTTCTGTTTTAAAAAAACATAGCAGCACTATTTGTAATAGCCAGAACCTGGAAACACCCTAGGAGCTTCTCAATAGAAGAATGAATAAAGAAGGTGTGGCACATATACACATTAGAGTTCTACTCAGCGGTAAAAAACAATGACATCTTGAATTTTGCATGCAAATGGATAGAAATAATAAACATTTTACTGAGTGAGAAACCCAGACCCAAAAAGAGGAATGAGGTATGTACTCACTCATAAGTGGATTCTAGCCATAAACAAAGATTGAGCCTATAATTCGGGATCCTAGAGAAGGTAAATAAGGTGAACCCAAAGCAAAATATATATTTATTCTCCTAGATATTGGAAGTAGACAAGATCGCCAGACAAAAGTGGGGAGCACGGGGATAGGGGGTAGGGGAATAGGATGGGGGACAGAGAAGGGAGAAGGAGAGGATAGGGGAGAGCTTGGGAGAATGGGATGGTTGAGATGGAGGAAGAGTGGATATGGGAGCAGGGAAGAAGATATCTTAATTAAGGGAGCCATTTTAGGGTTGACAAGAGACTTGGCTCTAGAGTGGTTCCCAGGTGTCCAAGGAGATGTCCGCAGCTAGGTCCTTGGGCAGCAGAGGAGAGGGTGCCCGAACTGGCCTTATCCCGTAGCCACATTGATGAATATATTGCATATCACCATAGAACCTTCATCCAGCGATAGATGGAGATAGAGACAGAGAACCACATTGGAGCACTGGACTGAGCTCTCCGGGTCCAGATGAAGAGCAGAAGGAGGGAGAACGTGAGAAAGGAAGTCAGGACCATGAGGGGTGCGTCCACCCACTGAGACTGTGCAACTGATCTAATGGGAGCTCACCAAGGCCAGCTGGACTGGGACTGAATGAGCATGTGATCAGATTGGACTCTCTGAATGTTGCTGACAATGAGGGCTGACTGAGCGGCCAATGATAATGGCACTGGGTTTTGATTCTACTACATATACTGGCTTTTTGGGATCCTAGTCTGTTTGGATGCACACCTTCCAAGACCTGGATGGAGGGGGGGAGGGCCTTGTACTTCCCATAGGGCAGGATACCCTGACTTCTCTTAGGACTGGAGAAGGAGGGGAGAGGGAGGGAGGAGAGTGGGAGGAAAATGATAGGAGGGGAAGAGGTGGAAATTTTTAATAAATAAATAAATAATAAATAAAACCCAGAAAACTGAGAACACTGGAACTACATTCTGATTTACAAGTAGCATGACATGTGTATTGTGCTATATGAGAAAAAACATAACCACGAAGATTTGTTCAGAATGGATGCATTGAACAGAAATGTACAACAGCATCTGGTGAGATGGATCAGTGGGTAATGATGCTTGCTTCACAAGCCAGATGATCTAAGAAGTTTGATCCCCCAAATCCAAGCAATGAGTGAAGGATAGGATTGACTGTCTAAAATATTCTCTGATTTGCACCCTCACAAATGTCACTACTATCACCACTAATAATAATAATGAAAATAATAATTAAAAATTAAAAACCTAGAAATTCTGAGTGCTTTTTCTTATTATTTGTGTTTCCCTGATGACTAACATTTCTTTCAGTGTTTTTTAGTCACTTGAGATTCTTCTGTTGAGAATTCTGTTTAGATTTGTATCCCACTGTGGAATAATTCACATATACCTTGTGAATGTTTGTCACTGTGATTGTTTAATAAAAAGCTGACTGGCGTATAGCTCTACAGGAGAGACCGGGTAGGATATTCACACTAGGAGAATTCTGGGAAGAAGACTGGTGGATTCAGAAGAGTCTCGAGCAGACACAAAGCAGGCATACTGATCTGAGAAAAGATACCAGCCATGTGGCAAAGTATACATAAGAAATATGGGTTAACTTAATTGTAACAGTCAGTTAGTAACTAGCTTGAGCTATTGGTCGAGCATTTGCAATTAATAAGTTTCTGAGTGATTATTTTGGAGTGGATTGCAATGTAAAACTTCTGCTTATAGTACTCCATTTTTCAATTGGATTATTTAGTTTGTGGATGGCTAGTTTCTTGAGTTCTTTCTATATTTTGGAATTCAGCCCTCTGTCAGGTATATGGCTGGTGAGGATATTTTCTCATTCTATAGACTGCCAGTTTTTCCTACTAATGGAGTCCTATACCTTGTAGAAACTTTTCGATTTCATGAGGTTCCATTTATTAATTGCTCATCTTAGTGTCTGTGCTACTGGTGTTTTGTCCAGGAAGTTGTCTCCTATGTCAACTCATTCAAGACCATTTCCCACTTTCTCTTCTATCAGGTTGAGTATAACTAGATTTATGTTTAGGTCTTTTATCCACCTGGACTTGAGTTTTGTGAGGGTGATAGATATAATACTATTTGCATTCTTCTACATGCTGACATCCAGTTAGACAGTACCATTTGTTGAAGATGCTTTTTTATATATAATTGTATAATTTTGGCTTCATTATTGAAAATCATGTGTCCATAAGTGTGTGTATTTATATATGGGTCCTTAATTTGACTCCATTAATGCACTTTGCTATTTTTATGACAATACCATGCGTTTTTCATTACTATAGATCTGTAGCAAAGCTTGAAATCAGGGATGGTGATGCCTCCAGAAATAATTTTATTATACAGAATTCTTTTAGCTGTCCTGAGTTTTTTGTTTTTCCCTATGAAGTTAAGTATTATTCTTTTTGTTAAGAATTGTATTGGGACTTTAATGGAGATTGCATTGAATCTGCTTTTGGTAAGATGGTTGTTTTTACTATAGTAATCCAACCAATCCATGAGCAGGATATTCCATCTTCTGATATCTTCTCTAATCTCTTTCATCAAAGACTTAAACTTTATGTCATACAGGTCTTTCTGTTGCTTGGTTAGAGTTTTATCATGATATTTTATATTATTTGCAGCTATTGTTAAAGGTGTTGTTTCTCAGATTTCTTTCTCAGCCTATTTTTCTTTTGTATATAAGACAACTACTGATTTTTTTTAGTTAATATTGTATCCAGTCACTTCACTAAAGGTGTTTATCAGTTGTAGGAGTTCCCTGATAGAATTATTGGGGTCACTCATGTATACCATTGGTGTAGGATGCCCTTCTGTATTTGTGATCCTTTCATTGGTTATTAAAGAAACTACCTTGGCCTAGTTGATAGGGCAGAACTCAGGTAGGCAGGGAAGACAGAACAGACCCATATCAGCATATTTAACCCTCCCCTGACACTTTCTGGAGTGCCATAACCCAGAGGATCTAGATGGCCTGGAGACTTAAGATAGAACCAAACACAAGTAGTGGGGGAAATGCCAATGTGTTGATGCCTGATGATGTTCTGCTATACTCAATTTCATACCCAGCCCAATTGTCATCAGAGACTTCATCCAGCAACTGGTGGAAACTGATGCAGAAACCCAAGGTCTAACATTAGGAAAAACTCTGGGATTCCTTCTGGAGGAAGGATTATAGGGGCCAGAGGGATCAAATATACCACAAGAAAACACATAGGATCAACTAACCTGGTTCATAGGAACTTACAGACTGAACTGACAACCAGAGAGCCTGCATGGGACTGACGTAGGCCCTCTCTGTGCTATGTAGCTTGGTTTTCTTGGAGGACTCCTGACAGTGGAAGCAAGGAATGTCTCTGAGTTTTTTACTGACTTTTGGGACCCTATTCCTCATACTGGGTGTCCTTGCCCAACTTTAATACAAGGCAAGATGCTGAGTCTTACTACAACTCAATAAGCCATGTTTTGTTGATATCCCTGTCGTTTTCTGAACAGAAATGGAGGAAAACTGGATATGGGCAGGCAGAAGAGAAGTTGAGATAGGGACTGGAAAGAGAGGAGAGAGGGGACACTGTGGTTGGAATATAAACTAAATAAATAAATATTAATAATAAGAAATTCAAGCCGGGTGATGGTGGCGCATGCCTTTAATCCCAGCACTTGGGAGGCAGAGGCAGGTGGATCTCTGTGAGTTCGAGACCAGCCTGGTCTACAGAGCTAGTTCCANCAAAAAAAAAAAAAAAAAAAAAAAAAAGAAATTAATGGGAAAACTACTTATCTGATGGCTGTCAGAAATGAAGTCTTATGTTTCTGTTAGACCAGCAGTTCCCACCCTATGTGTTGGGATCTTTTTGGGAGTTGGATATTAGAGATACTGCAAGTTAGATATTTACATTTAGACTTATAACAGTAGCAAAATTGCTGTTATGAAGTAACAATGAAAATAATTTTATGGTTGAGGGGTCACTACAACATGAGGAACTATATTAAAGCATTGCAGCTTTAGGAAGGTTGAGAACCACTGAGTTAGAGAATACAAATTGCTATGAACCATATGTATGTATGTGTACAAAATTACATATCTGTATATATTAAATACACAAAAACATATACATCTGTAATTTAGTACAAACACATATATATGTAACTTGTATATATTGTAATTATATCTGTATATATGTATAATTTAGCATACACACATATAATATGTAATTTAGTGTACACATATATATATCTGCAACTTAGTATATACACAAATGACAGATAGCTTTTATATATGTAAATATATATTTAATATATAATATATATTATATAATACATAATAAATATTTACAAAACTATCTGTAATGTAGCAATTTTGGAGCAATTTAAGGTGAGCTATTTTAAAAATGTTTGCTTCTTGGTAATGTAGGAATGGCTCAGTACTTTATGAGCTCTTGCTGCTCTCGCCTAAGATCAGAGTTTGGTTCCCATCTCCCACTCCTCAACACCCTATAACTCCAGCTCTAGAAGATCTGACACCACTTTAAGGATTCTGCAGGCATGAGTACACACAAACATATGCACACACGTGCACACACAGAAAATTTCAAACAAATCTTCAAAATGTTTGCTTCTTTATATGTGATCTCAGATGTGATCTAACACTACTTAAAGAAAGATATTTTTCTTTAAGTGAACAAGCAAACCTATCAAAGAAACTTTTAAAAAGTTGACTCCTGAGAGAGGAAACCTCTGAAAACAAAACAAATCCTTTCTGAGTACCATAGTAGTGTTTGGCCTGCATAGCAGTCTAGAAACAAGAATGTTTTTTCTACAGGGACAATTCAAAGATGGTTCCAGAAATGGACAAAACTCATGTCAAGCCATTTAAGAAGAAAGTAAATCATAAGATGAAGCCTGGGAGCTGGGGCAAAACTTAACTGGGTAAACTACCCTCGTGTACCTTGGACAATGGCCAAGACACATGGTTGGTCCCTGACTCTGACTTCTGATCTTGCCATATCTAATTAGCCTTTCATCTTTGTGTCTCTGAAAAGACAATTTTAAAGCATATATGAAGGTATACACAGAATTAATGGGAAAACCTGCAGTCACAGTGTATTCATAATTTAGGAAGAACCCATACATTATGCAAAATGGTTCTGTTCTTTCCAAACTAAATATGATGAGTGACAAGAAAAGGCATTCCTGTAGCTCTTTGTGGGAGGCAAAGACTAGAATCGCTCAGGACAGCTGACAGACAGGGACACAAACTCCATCCCTTCACATCTGCCACTTCTTTTCTTACCTATCTCTTATCAACTTCGATAGAAACCAAGCAGGTGGTGGCGACAGACCTGGTTGATTTGGGATGGCATTAGTTTGTAAGAGCTGAGTAGATTCACTGATAGGGCTGGTTCTGGGAGTTCCTTCCTTGCCCCTCGGCTACCAACTGCGGATTTTTGCCGTCATTTTCTGAGAGAAAATCCAAAGTGAGATGGGAAAATTTCCATCAGTGTTGCCATAAGATCAAAGTTCCCTGAAAGAAGCTGTTTTCTGAACATCTGAGAGTGCCCAGTGATTTTATATTTCCAAGAATGAACTGTAAATTTGTTTCTGCAAGTCCATCAGGCTAGCCTGCTGCACCTACCATGCTGACTCAGACCCTGTAACCTTCAAAGTTACATTGGTCTATCATAGAGTTTTCTCTGGTTGTTGAGACCCAGAGAGTTACACAATTGCAGATAACATGAAAATTAGACTTGTATCTTATTCACCATAAGACTACTCTCAATCTTCAAGGGCAGTCCTCGGCCTCTTGCCATCTTGTTGCCAGTCACCCCTGAATATCACACCCAATAATTCATTTCTCCTTATGTGAGCACTACTTTAAGGATTCCGGGAACTTCTCTTGATTCTACATGTAGATGTCCAGGCTTCTCCCTGGCTGTGACAAAATATGTCCTACAGTATGGTCTATTGGATGGAGAATTAAGACTTCATTCATGATTATTTTATATAGTAAAATAAGAAAGTTATATACTCTTACACACTGGTAGAGAGTAATATTCACATTACAAAATGTAGACATAGAATACTAACACAGGATCAGTCTAAATCAAAATCGAAATCCAGCAGGGAAAAATTACATACCATAGCTCTATTTTCATTATGTGGGGCACACAAGGAAAAGAGCTTAGATAGTTTTTTTTTTTCTTGGTATGGCTTTGCTGACTGTAACCCACACCCCCACATGGTATTTCTTTTGTCTTAAATCTCATTGGTGCCCACAATTTCCCCATCATCTCTAATGTTGAGTATCTTTCTGTATGCAGTGAATATGTATTCCTCCCATTGGTTAATAAAATCCTGGTTTCACCTATGGCAGGATAGAATATAGCTAGGCTAGAAATCCAAGCGGAGATGAGAAAGAAAGAAGGCACAGTTGAGAGAGATGCAAGCAAAGCACCCAAAGAACAGGATGCCAGAACATCTAAGGTAATGCCATGGCAATGTGCAGATTATCAGAAATGCGTTAATTTACAAGTGAGAGATGGCCAGTAACAGACTAAGCCAACAATCAATCAATTATATTAATATTAGCTTCTGAGTGATGGATTATTCTATAAGCCCTTGTGGAGACCAGTGGATGGGAGAGAAAGCAGGCCAGTGGGTCTGGGCAAGACAGAGAAAAACCTACTGCTACACATCTCTAACATCAATTGACCAAACACTTTCTCCTAATCAATTGATGAATACACATTCTTCAATTGCCCCCTCACAGGCTGCCTGTAGGGGTCCTCTCCATGTCAAGCATTGCTTAGCCTTTAAGTTCCACCTCTGAAACTAGGTGGAAGCCCTTACCACTGTAGCTCCTGCATTCTGAATGATTTTCCAGGTCAGCATTACTTGGACAATGCCAAAATTTCCTGCAGCATCCTTAGACTGAAGCTGAAGAAACCTCTGAGTATCTAGACTACTGTCCAAAGAGACACACTTTGCTACTCTCCCAGCACACATGGCTATCTATTAAAGGAAAATACTTTCAAATGCATGAAGGCCTATAACCTTGTAGCTAGAATAGCAAAGTCTAGCCAACTCTGAGATACTCAGGAGCCATTTTTCCTGTCATCCTGAAGCAAAGAACTTGGCTCATCTGTTCAGCAACCCCGGTCTCCTTAGCCCCGACTTTATATGGCTTTTGTTTTTTATAAAGTTACTCACTTTTTAAATTATTTCCACTGTGTCTCTTGTTCATGATTTACACTATAAATATAACTAAAAGCACCTATAGCCTGAATTCTGGGCTGTCATAAATTAATGAATCTATTTTCCTATATGTAATAAAATAATGTCATGCCTAACTCATAGAGCTACTGTAATAGTTCAATAATTGGATATGTGCAAAATACTTTAATATCTAATTATGAAATGAACACCCAGTATGTGTATATAAATTATATGTATGTATACACATATATGTGTATACATACATATATACACACTGTTGTACTGTTTTGCTTAATGATTGACTCTCTAGATAGTGATGGCATTTAAAGATAATATCAAAAAATCAAATAAATAAAAAAGAATAAAAAAGCAAAGTAAGCAAAAAAATTTAAAAAGAGAATATCAGATGTCACATCTATTGTAACATCATGTCTCAATGCATCAGTCACATGTTTATTTGCCTGGAAAATTAAAGAAGGAGTAAAGGAAGGGGAAAGTTATTTGTGTACCGAGAGATTTACAGTAATTTCTATCACCTAAAGGCACCATAGCCATTGTGACATCACCATGCAATGCATTGCTCATGTGTGTTTGGCGATGGCTTAAGAAATAACTGTGTGTCCATATATATAAAAGTATGGCAATAAAATGACATAAATGGCATAATATTATAACAAAAAATATTGACTGTGTGGCTAGTTTAAGTATTTTATACATTATACTTTTAAATCACTATTTTAGAGTTTTATCCCAGCTATACAAAGTTTTCTATAAAACAGTAGGCCATGTTAAACCTTCAGCCAAAGACATGTAGTTCACATATGTCACGTCTCTAGATTACATAAGAGGCTACTTGAAATGATTGACTTACATCACTTTGGTATGTTTACATATATGTTGGTGCAATGCCAACATCGCCTAGCAACACATTTCTCAGTGTGCTTATGTAGAGTCTGACTGCATACACTCTGCTTATAATTCTTTCAGTGTAAGGGGTTCAGCTGACAGTCTTAAAATTTTGAGTTAGAAATCTACCTCAGTAACCCAAAATTCAAAGTTGTGGTACAAACTATGTGTCTATTTTTATATGTTTGTATTTACCCAGGAAATATGCAAATTAACACATCTAAAACCATACTCAGGTGTACTTTAACAATCAGCCTATTCTCCTAAAGTCTACTGTCATCTTATTTAATGGCATTTCCATCCAATGAATTATCATAGATAGAATTCTTGATGTCCTTATCTGTTATTCATTTTCCCTTTACCATCCATGGACAATTTTGAACTAAGTAGTAGATGTTAATCTTCAAAATAGTCTCTTTCTTACTCTTTAATCTTCATTTTTGCTTATTTTAAAATATACAGAAAATAAATTAATAATTAAACAAATAAATAAATAACCAACTCTTATGGTCAAAACATCAGTTTAACCACTTCCTATCTCTTCATCTTCTCCCATACCCAGCCCTCTTTCTCTCTCCACCCGCCTCCATTTTTTTTTCTTTATGACAAATGCTCAGGCTTAAGTTGAAGGACAAATCTCACATTTCCTGGGCCACCCTGAATCCCAGTTCCTGCCATGAGCTAACACACCACACTCTGAGCTTTCTTCTCTCTGCTCTGAATACTGAACCCTAACTGCGGGTTACTCCTTTCAGCAATGTGGCTTTAATGAACCCTGCACCTGCTGTGGTACCTGCCACAGATGAAACAACTGTGGAGGCACCCATTCATAGCGTTGTTTATACACTGCCGTGTTAATGTTCCTACCAGGGGAACTTAAACTGGGGCCTTCTTTTTGGATTTAGGCACTTCTTTATTTTGCTGACTGTTTATTGTTAGATGGTGTATTAGCTCACAAACATTGTCATCACCATTGATCGACACTTATCTTGGATCAAACAAATTGCCAACTATCACATTAGAAAAATTAATGTGATTAATGGAAACTTTTCTTTTGGTATCTTTAATACATGCTAATTTATTGAAATCTAGTTTATTGGCTATAGACAATACTGTTCCTGATAAATGATTGTACATGTCCTTTTAGAAATATTTTTCATCTGCTTTGTCTCCTTTTGATTGTAATTGTACTAGTAATTCTAGTCATTTCTGGTAATTCTCATATTTCAATTTTACGTTGTATTATGGCATACACAGTTCTTCAAGGGTACCCTATTTGTGTCCTGCTATTGCCCTTGTTTGTGACCCAGAGGTTGAAAGCAAATACTTATTGCTGAAGCCACCATGCACTTCACACATAGGGCTCAGAGGTCCCTGGGCTGAAACTGACCTGAAAGCCTCCTCCTTGAGAGCAACCGTGCCTGGTACTAGAAGGTATAAAGTAAGGTTCCATGGGAAGGAAGCAAGCAATAGTTCTAGCAGCTATGTTACCTGTGAACCATGTCCTGCCTGGCTTGTACCCTGAGTCAGATAGTGGCATGCGTATCTTGGCAGTAATCAACAACTCTCTAATTAAACAAGCTCTGCTCAACAAGAGGGAACTTGTCCCCATCCCCTCTGGCTCTTGTATTCTTTCTGCCTCCTCTTCTTCCGGATACCCTGTACTCTGAGGGGAGAGATTTGTTAGAGACATTCCACTTAGACTCTCTTTCCATGTAGTATCTGGCATTAAGTCTCTACATTTGTTCTTATCTGCTGCTGGAAGAAGCTTCTCTGATGATGACTGAAAAAGGCACTGATCCATGAGAAAAAGCAGAATACCAATAGGAGTCATTTTATTAATACTTTTTGTGTTATTTGTACAACAGTAACTTTGGTTTTATTCTATGTCCCTTGGTTATCTATTCCTAGTTCTTGGTTAGCCTATCAGTATTGGGTTTGTGGGTTTTTTTTTTTTATCATGCTGTGGGTCTTAAGTCAAATCAAATATCAGTTGGCAGCTTGGACAAGTTCTGCATCATCATCGCCTATTTTGCAGGCAGGACAGATGGCAGGTTAAATGTTTTGTGGCTGGATTGGTGTTTATGTTTCTCCTTTGATAGACTGAAAAGTATCTTCTTGCACCAAAGACCCTAGAATATAGGGTAAAGGCCATGTTGGAACCAGCTCAAATTCTTCATGTTCAGTGAGTTGTGTGGGTGCTATCCACAGTAATGGAGCCCCATTACCAGCTTGCAAAGAGCTATCCATTATCTTATCAGCAGTCTGGGTTGTTTGGGGATTCCCATGATACCCCTTTGGTCAACAATTCAAACCCAGTCTCACTAATAAAAGCTTTATTTGATGACAAAAGATGGGCAGTTGAGACCCAATATTTCCCATTACTAGATCTCATTAAAATCATTATATATTTTAGATAATTTCCATTGCGATAGGTTTTCATTGTACTAGGTTTCCTCAAATGCCCTTCATTTCCAGCTGTCATTCCCACATTCTCTCCCTCTACCCTATGCCTCTTCCCCCTCCTCACCTGATCCTTCTAATCCTGTCCCCACCTGCTCTAAGTCTACCAATAAAATCTATTCTATTTCCCCTTGTCTGGGAGATCCATGTGCTCCCCACCCCAAACATTCTTCTACATAACCTTTCCTGGTCTACTAATTTTAGCTTGATTATCATGTATTTAACAGCTAATATCCACTTATAAGTGAAAACACATCGTATTTCTCTTTTGGTTCTTAGTTACCTCACTCAGGCTGGTTTTATTTCTAGTTCCACCCATTTGCCTGCAAATTTCATCATGTCATTTTTTTTAAGAGCTGAGTAATACTCCATTGTATAAATGTACTTTATTTTCTTTATCCATTTTTCTGTTTTCTGTTGTGGGGCATCCAGCTTTTTCTAGTTTTTAACTATTATGAATAGAGCAGCAATGAACACGGTTGAACAAGGCCCTCGGAGTTAATTAAGCAAAGCGCATATGAACTCACTGATGCAGCAAACACAAGCTGCAAAGGTCAGGATCAATCCTCGGTCTGTGCATTGCAGCTTTTAGCTTAGCATTTTTATGGGACTCCTGAGTGAGAGAATGAGGGGATCTCTAGTTCTCGTGCCTGCCCTAGGGACTCTTTTCCTCCTTTTAGGTTGCCATGTCCAACTTTGTTTTAATGGATTTTTCTTTATCTTATTTTACTTTATTTTGCCATGTTTGGTTGCTATCTCTTAGAAGTCTATTAATTTATAATGGAAGACAGAAAGGGGGTGGGTCTAGAGTGGAGGAGAAGTGGAGAGGAGCTGGGAGGAGTAGAGGAGGGAAACTATAACCAGGATAATGTGTGATAATAGAATCGACTTTATATGAAAGGAAAATAAAAGAGGGAAACCATGGCCTGGTACTATCAAATTAGCCAGTTACCTAGGGCTGGTGAAGTCATAGATCTTGCCATTTTGCTAAACCAGCATTTATTGGCATAGTACAGCAAGAACCACTATTTTACCAAATTAGTAACATCTATAATTGCATCCTAAATATTTATTCTTATGCCCACAGACAAGTGTAGACTTCACTCCTCACCAAGAAAACTTGCCTTTGCAACAAACACAGGGCATTATGGACAACCACAGCTGACCAAATTGTACAGTTTTGGAGCCCAATTCCAACCGACACAACATAACTCCTGCACCTAAAGCTAGGGATTGCTGTGGAAATGGAGTTGGAAGATTGCAAAAGACAAAGGAATGGGACGTTCCCTGTGAGCCTGAGTGCGCTATGAATGTCAGGAGGTCTCACCCACATGGCTACGTAACAATCTAAACAAAGGTGGCCAATAGACACACTAACATGGAAAAGGGAAAAAGGGTGAAGTTTCAACCCTAGACAAAGGACTACAGGTGACTATGGAATACCGAGAGAGGGCCCATACCAACTGATATCCAATACAAAATTATCAGTCCTGAAAACTTGCACATACAAGTAATATTACATAGACTGAGCAGGTTATACTTAGAAACACAGACAGAGAAATTCTGAAATACAACCCACATTCTCTATCTCTCTCCCTACACACACACACACACACACACACACACACACACACACTTACACACACATACACTCACACACATATGTATATATACATAAATTCTGAAATACAACCTGCTTTATCTTTCTTTCTCTCTCTACAGACACACACATGTGCACGCATACACACACAACACACACTCTATATATATTATACACACACACACACACACATATATATATATATATGAAAAAAGGCTCCTAATTTGAGAGCAAGCAAGGGAAAGTACATGGGAGGTTTGAAGGGTAGGAAATCAAGGCATAAATCATGTAAGTAATGTAAAGGGAAAGTATATTCTACAAATGGATAAATATACTGATTATTACTAGGGTTTGCAGCATTTTATTTTTCTATGTTAAATACAATTTAATTATGACTCATGTTTTGTATAATTGATATAAACTACATTCTACATAAATTACATAATTTGACAAATTTTACAGATGTTCACCCTCGAAACTCAGTATCATCAGTATAATGAACATACACATGATTTCCCAAATCCACTTAAGTCCCTTGTCATCCTTCCTCAGAGGCACTTCCTACCAGCCCTGCTTCTTCCCAGGATCCACTACCTAGTGGAGACACAGTCCTGTGCTGTATCTAGGAGCAAGTGTAAACGAAGAGCCACTACCTTGTCCTGTGCTGTGTCTAGGAGCAAGTTTGAATGAAGAGCCACTACCTAGTGGAGACACAGTCCTGTGCTGTGTCTAGGAGTAGGTGTGAATGAGGAGCCACCACCCAGTACAGACGCAGTCCTGTGCTCTGTCTTAGTCAGGTGTGAATGCGGAGCTACCACCCAGTACGGACATAGTCCTGTGCTCTGTCTTAGTCGGGTGTGAATGAGGAGCCACCACCCATCATTACTTCTTATCGCTGAGTAGTTTATTCAGACAATTTTATAAAACAATCGACTTTTCTGTATTTTCTTCTTCTTTAACCAATTTTATGGTTTTCCTCAAATTTTATATAATTATTTTCTTTATACCATTTTTTAAATAGCCCAAGGTGGTCTTGTATTTGAGATCTTTCCTGTTGCTCTGAAACACTGGGATTACAGACATTATTCTTCTTGAGATTATGCTCTCAGATATATTTCTCTCTTTTATTAACTTTTATTAATTATTTGTGGACTTCCCATCATGCATTCTGACCCTACTTATTGCACCCCCTCTTCCCATCTGCCCTCTGCCCTTGCAACCTCCTCTCAAAATCAAATCCAAATTTAAAAGAAAAACCCAAAACCAAACCAACCAATCAAAACAAAAATATAAACAAAACACAAAAGAAGATTCTTTTTGTGGAAGCTGTTTTGTAGCCCCCTGAGACAGGGTTTTCACCCTTTTGTCCACTCGTGCTCTTGTTCACGGCCACAGGTCACTGGTCTGACTCAAGGCATCTGGTTTCTGCTATACTAGGGATACTCGCCCTGCCCTACACCAGTTACAGCACACAGGAGAGCTGACCCCCACCTCTACCCCTGCTCCTCTTATGCCCGCTACAGCAATTAGGAGAACAATTTGCACCTTGTCTGGGCAAAACAATAGAGCTGACCCTGGAGATATTAGTGAGGGAGTCCCAGACTAGAGGACCCTGGAGCAGAGCCAGCTCTGTTTCTTGCTGTAAGCTTCATTGAGTAAGCAAGCCTAGGGCATGCTGGAGAGTTCATCTGGGTGGTGACAATGAGGGAAAGCTATGAACTCACCAACACAGCTACCACCCAGGCCCGGAATCGAGGCTATGAGATCACCCTCTCCAACCTCCATCGAATCTATGAACTATTGGAGACAAACATATGAAGGAGACAAACGAACAGATCCCAAACAGCAGGATCTTCATGACAAAGGACACCAGGATATCACATATATTTCCAATGCTGGACATTTATTGCAGGTCTTATTTAAATATGTTTTTTTGCCTGTCCTTCACTCTTGTTATGTTTTTATGTCACTATATAGTTTGCATGTATGCATAGTTTTTTTTAAAGTCTAATGACAGCAACAAAATTTCTTTGCTTTAAATCTACTGAAATACTTGACTTCTTGAGTTTCTTTGCTCCATAGAGGAGTGACATTCCTGTCAAGTTCAAAGATTTTCCTTTGTTTTACTTTACTTGAACCACTGCCATTGATTAATTTAGAAATATGTTTTGCTGCACTTAACCAGGAACATTCAATTGCTTTCTGTGATTGGATTAATCAGATTATCTAGTGCTACAAACCACCTAAAATATGTGCCCGTATTTTGTTTTGTTTATGTAACAATTTGCCTAATGATTCATTCATGTGGCAAGGATGCAATTATGTAGTTAGTGTCTTCTACTCCCTCTTCACTCAGTGGATTCTATGCATAATGCAGATATTATCATGCATCTTTTCAATACTAAATTTTACATACTAAGGCATTAATATATTAATACTTTCTAAATGATAAAGACGTTAATAAATTAAGACTTTCCAAAATTGTGTCTTTTGTTTCCAGTGTCACAGTCAATGTAACTTAGATATGACATATAATCATTTTCCTATTTTTAGTCATGTCTTTTATTGAAATATTTGTAGCATTTTATTTGCATGCGTCAAAACTTTGAAGATTTAATTTAAATGTATTATTCATTCTGCCCTTTACTCTTGCTACTTTCATGTTACTATATGTTTCTGTGCTTGTTTCAATCAAATAACATACTGTTTAATTCCTAGTAACTGATTGTATTGTGTTTTAAAAGACATTTAACTATACAGGTCAACAACAATTTATCCTTTCAGGCCCCATGCAGCACTGGTCAAGAGCTATCTGCAGCTTTCCACTGGAAGCAGACATAAATGTCCAGTATTTCTGTCTCCTCTTTGTCACCTCTTTGCTCATCTTCTAAGGTCTAACACACAGTAAGATGATTGTGTGTTCTGAAATGACCACATCCTCACTGACTGCAAGGAAACCTTGATCACTTACTGAACTTTTATTTCACTCCCTCTAAGTATCTATTGTTTTTACTTATTGATTTGCCGTTTGCTTTTAGTTTGGAACATGTAAAACTGGGCAAACTAGAACAGGATACATACACCAAAACGACCACAAAGGTGGCGTTCTCAGTAGCAGTTAAAGCCAGCCCACTGGATAATATGGTAATTTGATATTTGAGTATTTCAACAAAGCACATTGTTTAACAAATTACTGCTCTATTCTAGCAGATGTATGCTAGGCAAATTGTCTCCAGCTTGACTTTTACCTATTCACAGGGTCTGCAAATATTCTTAGACCTTTCTCTTGGGAAATGGTTTGGTTCTATCTGAACTCAGCATGCTCCCTATAAATATCCAGATGTCCTGTAGTCTCTGTACTCTGCAGTCTGCACTTGTCTTACTGCTCAGTCCCAACTTCAGCCTTGGTACTTCCTGTGTGGGGAGAAACTGTGGCATCTATCTTTGAGGACAGCATATAGTCAATATTTAAATAGTAAAGTATTTATGCCCACTACTTCCATAGCAGACCGAAGGTTGTCTTTATGTTGACAGTAGCCTTGTGAAGTTTGTAGATCTTCTAAATCAAGAATATAAACTAATTCATGAGACTTGGACAGAACTTGTCATTTTGAATGATATCTAATCTTACTATACATTTTCCTTTATTTGCTAAACTAAACGAGAAATTTTTCATTTTTCAAATCAGCCCATGTCTTCTCAATCAAACGCAGGTCAGTGGAAAGTCCTTGGTGGCTATGAACGCAGCCTGAGAACTGGATTAGGCAGGCTCAATGGTTGAGGGAGAGAGAGGTTTGCTGATGTCTGATGAATGTCTGTTATTGCCAATGTCTGGCCATAGATTATGTCCTGATCTTAGTGTCCTGCCCTTATAGTGGGGTTCTGTCATCATCAGGCTCTACGTTTGTTAGGAAACGCCTCTGTTACCCATACAGATTTATACTTAGGGAATTCCTACCTAAGTTTTTCTCTCGTCAGTCCTTTGCTTTTGTAAAAGTGTTCTCACAGTTGTTTCTTTGATAGGGTTCTACCTTCTTATCTCACTCATTTCCTGTTTGGATCACTATGGCTGGGATTAACTAAAGATGTAATTGTGCTTGTGGGCTTTTGTTATTAAATTCTTGAAGAAGACAGATGCTTGTCAATAGTGTCTCCCATCTCCTGCAGTAGGACCTAGGCAAACCGCACAGTTCTTCTTCCTTCCTACTGATAGTCACAGTCTAGACACCATCCAGGGAGACCAGACTACTCTGATGCATTCATATGATTGCACAAGTGGTCCCCACCCTACCATCATTCATGCATCAGGCTTTAAGCAAGTATGACATCATGTATGAAGCCTTCTTTATCATTTGATGGCCCTCTAAGTCTCTAAATGGTTAGACATCCATAGGCATCTTAGTCCCCTACAGTGTAATTGTCTTTGATGTCTTCACACCCACTGCTTCCATAGTCTAATCTTTTCATTGGCAAAGGTCCACTTTAAGGCACAGAGATGAGGTTCATATCATTAGTCATGTGACATGGGGAAAGTGAAATACTCAGTTCCACCTCACATCCTTCATCCAAATCTAGCAACATAATATTGTGGAAATGTTAGAGGAGTCATGGTGACAACAAATAAAACATTTGAAAAGTTAAGAAAAAGTATTGAACTTGGGAGAAAACCCAAAATATTAACTATTTTATGTTAAAAACAAAAATTTTTATTGTGGGCATGGTATGAAATACCTATAATGCCAGTTCAGAAGGCAGAAGCAGAAAGTTCTAACTTGTAAACTGTCCTAGACTAAAGGGTAAGAATCTCTCTCAAAATTAAAAACAAAAAAAAACAAAAAAAACATCCAAAAATCAAAAGCACATAAAAATGTGCTGTTGAATGAATTAAGTACACCATCTGTATATAAAGAATATCAAATCTATATGGATCTAACATATGACTGGATCTTCAACACATGTCACAGCTTAGAATAATCCATCTGGTTAGTTCTCACAGAATAATTGTATAGTGTGCTTTGTTTTTCTTTTCATCAGCATATGAATTGGAGAGACTTAACCAAAGATGATGTAGGTGGGTCTTCTGTCTATATGTTACTTTCATTGGTCAAATAAAGAGACTGCCTTGGCCTGTGATAGGACAGCAGCTTAGATAGGTGGAGTAGACAGAACAGAATTCTGGGAGAAAGAAGCAGAGACAGGCAGACGCCATGCTTCTTCTACCCAAGATGGGCGGTGGTTAGAATCTTCCCGGTAAGCCACCACTTCCTGGTGGTACCCAGATTATTAGAAATGGGTTAATCAAGATGTGAGAGTTAGCAAGTAAGAGGCTAGAACTAATGGGCCAGGCAGTGTTTAAATGAATATAGTTTCCATGTAATTATTTTGGGTGTAAACTTGCCAGAGAGCCGGGCAACAGGAAGCAGGTCACCGCTCCTTTCACTACATGAAGATGGGTAAAAATCACTCCAGGTAACAAGATATGAACAAAGCATAATTTGATTCCAAGCTGTATGAATCCAGAGCATTCTTCACCACACTGAGCCTTCCTCCATAATGCTTCCTCTATGCAATCTTTTGAAGGGAGAACTTGACAAAATTATGTACAAATGCCCTTAGTGTAGATAATATCGCTGTAAGAATATATTGTGTAAAGCCTCATGGGATTTTCCTGTCCCCAAAAAACTTTGAACACATACCTAAGGCTTGGATATTTCAGAGCTAAAAGCATACGAGATGTACAACTTTAAGAGGAGAGCCATAAGGAACAAGTGGAGGAGGCAGAGAGCTAGTGATGGAGGAGAGCTACAAAAGAGTATGGTATAGAGAGCCAGAGCCCAGGGTAATTCGGATCCTCTTCCTCTTTCTGCTTTTGCATTGTATTGGCTGTTTCATTCGGTTAATAATTTATCCACATTTGTTCAACATCAGGTGCCCTGTAGTACATTCCAGGAACTATTTCTTCTGTCACAATTCCAACAGCCTCTTACATAATGTGGTTATAGTATCTCTTGTCAGGAAGGATGTTTGAAAAGATTTAACTGGGATGTGCACAAAGGTACAACTGAGGGACCTTTCATGGTGGTTTCTTGTCCCCTTACCAGCTATCCCTTGGCAGGGGCAGAGTACAGGCTTAGTGAGCTATGGAGATTTTTTTTTTAAAAAAATGGTTATAAAACAAATGAGGACAAAATAAGGAAAATCCTGAAGCTGGACTCCAGGGTAAAGTTTGTGGGAGGATATTGGGTCATGGAAGATGCTCAGATCAATGGAGGAAGCATTGGATTCAGATTGGGAGACAGAGTCCTAGTTTCTCTCTGTTTTTTTCTTATATCAGACAACATTTTTTATAGAAGAGATGAAGCAACAAACGGGGAATATGTTTGTGCTAATTAAGTATAAGACAGATTAAATGTTCCTTTCCTGGAGGGAAGGGCACCTGGGCCCTTGGCTGTCTCCATTCTCCATTTCAGAGATAGGTTTTCATTGAATTTCTAGCTGAGGAGAATAGATTCTTAATGATCTCTCATTTTAGGAAGGTTTAGTGGCACATGTCAGTGATCCTATGTCTACCTAGAAAGTTCCAGGTTAGCCTGGATTACATAGCAAGAAAATAAAAGGAAATAGGCTTTGTGGGATATAGAACTCCTACCCACCGGGAACATGAAACTTTGAGCTATGTAGTAAGAAAAGCCTTTTGTATGTTTCCTTTGCAGATCAACTTGAGCTGAACATGCCTCAATTTCTGCTAAGTGTGTTAAAGTAACTAAAAAAAAGTTACTAAATCTTCAACTTAGTGAAAGTTTTTGGTCAATGAGAAGAGCATGAGTGCCTCTCTTTAGAATATTTCTTTCCCCATGAGAACTTTAGTATAAAATCATAGCTGCATCCCTGTGTGTAAAACTGAAAGTTTACTAGCTAGCAACCAAGGATGATCTGTGTGGCTGGCTGGAGTCCAAGGACAGGAACTTTTCTCACTCCTGAATTTCTGAGAGGGTTTTCCTCCAAGAATTTTCATGACTTGTTGTCCTACCCTTACTCTCATCAGTTAAGGTAACTTGATTTACCCAGGTAGGATGCAACAGTCATCAAACCACGTTTCCCACCGTAGTAGTGTTCAGCCTAGGTCCTGAGGATGGGTGTGAGTTTTTGTTCTCCATGTTTATATTTTCTCCAAAGCCAGTGGAAGCATCTCCAATCTGCCTACCAGGATAGCATGGTGTTCCTTCCCCCAGCCCTGAAGATGTCTCAGTCCAGGTTGTTGAGGCAGGAACAAAATTCCCATGCATTTTAAGATGCTGAGGTGCATCCCGGCTTCTACATACCAAGTTTCATTGCATTTCCACAGTGTCTCCCTTACTCCTCCTAACAACTGAACTTGTTCACACACAAACATGGGTACTTTCAGAGACCTTAGAGGTCTCAAGTGGAACGGACCTCTGTTATACGAAGGGTTCACCCCTGAGATAAGGTCCCTTCTCTAGTTTACGGAAGGTTATAAAAGGGTACCTTCATTGACCAGGTGGATAGATTTCAGAGGAATGTTCAATTTGTAGTCTCAATAGGGTGGCCAAAAGCAAGCACTGACTCTAACAGACTGGCAACCTCACTTCAGCAGCCAGCTTGTAGGTAGAAGAGTTGGCTGGGGAAATCGACTTTTTTATTATTATTATTTGGAAAAGCAGAGAAGATATTCTTGCAGCTGGTAAAGTTACACGCAACGCTTCTTTGTCGAGTTAAAAAGCCAAGACCAGGCTGCAAAGTTTGGTCTGGCTCTTCTAGAGGCTCTTTGTAAAACACAGCCCATGTTCCTGGCTGGGCATCACCCATGGGCACCATGCCCCCAACAGGCCTGATCCACAGAGCAGAAAGCCATAGTTTTCAGTTTTGCAGCAGCAGCAGCCTTTGGGCTAATTAATAAATCATCAACACATTTGTGGTGTGAAAAATGAAATATTTATGCTCGCCAGAGTAATATTTCTGTCTTGCAGCCCCATGCTCCGTTGATGCCTGATGGAGGATGAAGTAAATACCAGCTGGTGTAGAATGAGTGGAATATAATTACTCTCCACAAAGTTAAGTGAATATTAAAGCACACAAGTCATAGATGTTGGCTCTTGTCCCACCCTAACTCTGCTGCTCAATCAATGGCTCCCTGACCTGATGCTTCTCCCTGGCCTGATGTTTGGCTCCACATGCAGCTTCCAGCAGGAACTCAGTGAAGGGCTTGCTTGTGAACAATATAAATACAGCAGCTCACAAAAAGCTGGGAAATATGGAAGCTGACCTCTTCGAATGTGCCATCTCTGAAAGTCATAAGCTGGTTGACCTTGACTTGTACTTCAGCTTGCATACTTTTTAGTGGGGTAATTCTGCATCATGTGATCACAGAACGCTGCCTCAGAAGTTAATCAGGAAATTGTGAAGGCAGAGATGAAATTCAAGAGCAGCCAATCAGAGACCAAGGTAATTGCCCCTGTATATCAATTTTTAAAATGTAGAGGGCCTCCCTCATCAGAAGTGAGGCCTTGCATGTGACTCTGGAGTGTTGAACACTTGATCCATTTACAAATGCTCACACTCACTTTCGTTTCTTCAGCACACAATGGATGCCCTTTATAGCTTTTCCATGACAAATTTTAACTTGTGTGAAAACAATGACTTAGAACACCTTTACTTAAAATATTTAGGTATTCGCTCGTCACCTGCCCCTGTATGCTTGCAGTTTTAAAACGTGTGTAATTATGCACCTGTCTCAGAGGAGGCACTTGCCAATGTCTGGAAAAATGTTTAGTTGTCATAACTTTGGGAATAGAAGATTCCAGGGTGGATGGATGCCTCTAAACATCCATACTGCACAGACATTCTCCCACGACAAAGAACTCGGCAAGTTAAATGTCAAGGTTCAGATGGAAATGTCAAGATGAAGTAGAGAGACACTGCTCTGGAGTATTTCATAACACAGTTGAGATATAAATTTTTAACAGCCACAACTACTCAATGATAATGTTGTTATTAACAATGCCAAGATGCACCATGGCCCTTGTGAGCATGAATCTGTGTATTTTCAATATAATTTCTTGTCAACAGAATTGCTCACGTGATCGTGTATAGTTAATATTTGAATAGTGCCACCAACTTCTGAAGAGAGCTTCCTGAGCTGATAAAATGGCTTAACAGATCGAGGTCCCAGCAACAAAATCTCACAAGTTGAGTTCAGTTATGAAAATCCACATGGAAGAAGAGAATTGAGACCTGCAATGTATCCACCTGTATGGTGGGGCATATGTGTGCCCCCAAAATTAAATAAATAAAATGTGAAAACAAGAAAAAACATAAAAATGAACTTCCTCAATTTACTCGTGAAGATGTGATCAACATTATCTATTACTTGAATCCTTACTAATATTGTTAGTGAGTTTGTATTCTATGATATGAATAAAGGCAGGCACCATTTTGACTATTAACTCTTACTTTTTCTTCGCATGTTAAAAGTGTCATCTGTATTGCTTACCCATTTTTCTTTCTGATTATTCCCCCTTTTCTCTTACTGAGTTTCAGGAAGTCATCGCATATACTTTGTATTAATAATTTTATATTGAACATATGAGAGCCATGTTTTATCTGCCTTATCCTAATACCTACTACGAAAGAGGGATGGTTATGAAGGTTGTAGCAGTTGAAAAATACTTCATTTTTCATTGATTAAATTTGGCCAACTGGTGTTACTTTAGGGCCAAGTAGGTACTGTGGGAAAGTACTACAAAGCTGTCCTTCCTTGCCTACAAGTGGCTCACTCTACATGTAGACAATATGGAACTTGTATATTGCCATTTTAATAATAGTATTTTGAGATTATAATAAGATTATATAATATATTACATAACACATTAAAATTAGATTACAAAACATATTCCTATTCCATTTTCTCCCTTCAAACTCTTCCATGTACCCCCTAACTCCCTTTAAAATTCATGGCTCCTCTTTTCATTGTTTAACACACACACAAACACAAACACATACGCACACAGAAACAGATCTACTCAATGTTTAGACCACGTAATTTTTTCTTAAACATATGTCTTGAAGACTTGTAATTTGGTACTGGATAGCCAATTTATATGCTTTTCCCAGGGAAAGACAAATTCTTCTACTCTCAGCATCTTTTAGTTGCTGGTAGTTCTTTGTTTAGGGCTGAAGCCTCATCAGCTTTCCCCCACCTATTCATCATCAATTTCTCCTATTATCTGTTTCTGTGGAACACTAAGTCAAAACCATAGCAGGAGGCTTATCACAAGCTCTATTATTGCCCATCATGACAATGGAGGAGGAAACATATGTTTCTGGCTCATGGTTTCAGCATGGATCCCCAGGGCTGGAGAGACAGATTTACCTCATCCTCAATAGTATGGGCCCCACAGGCTTACCAAACTTGGACAGGCCCTTTCTTGCAAGGTTCACCATATAGCAGAGTGAAGTGGAAAGATATACCAAAGACTGGCATACCTGCTTCCGAGAGGAAGCTCCTTTGCTAATAAGATAAATCATATCATACACCACAGAGGAAGTGAGAAGAAAGAAAGAGGGCAAGCAGGTTATGGTAATGATGACTGGAAGGAAAAATAGATGAAGATGAGTATTTCATATTTTTATGGCTTCTCTGCTATAAAAGCTCCATGAAATACTTTAAAGTGTCTGTTCATTCATTCCACCACCATCTTGCTTTCAAATGCTTGTCTGGCAAGGTGTGGTCTACTTTTCCACATTATCTCTGTTGTTCTGCTATATATTATTTCCTCCCTCTGTCCTTGGTTCTGATTACTGGTGACCACGTGGTAGCTCTTCTTGCGGTTACAATTATCGGATTTCATTCAATGGCTTCGCTTCTGACCTCTATCTTCTTTCTTCGGGCTTTCAGGTGAACCCATGAGGATTCAGTATGGATTAGAAATGCCATGTGCCTTTACTTTGTTCACATTCTACTTCTTCTCCTCCAACTAACTCCATTTCTTCTCTACATCTGCAGAGACCCTTTATGTTCCCTCACGCAAGGCCATTCTGGATAATTTTGTAAATCTTTCTTTACAGCTTTCCTTAAATCTCTCTTACTATAGACATGCTTTACCATATAAGCATTTATATATGTTCCCTCTTACTATATAAATGTTCATATTCTCTAGGCCACCACCCTCAGCTGTCTTCTCATTCTCTATGTCTGTCTAGTAAAGGCATGATTTCATCACTCAATTATGTACCAACAATTCCAAAAGTGTATCTTCTTATCTAAACTGCACACACTCACACCTGTGTTTGCAGTGCTCTGTGCATATTTATATGGCGCTGTCATGATGCCATTTCAAATGCCACTCTTCTAAATCCTACTTTGCTTTCTATATTTGTCTCGGTTAATGTAATTAGCATCTATTCAATTAAAAACCAAGGTATTATCCATAACGAAACTCTGCCTATTTTTAAAATTATAGGCCTTACTACTATTTGACTAATGCTACTTAAAATTTTCTTTAAAACACCTAATTTAAGCATGCACTTCCTATGCACTGGCCGAATAACACATGGGATTAAACATTAAGTTGAATGTTTCAGGAAGGTTTGTGGGAGTTATATTAACATTTCAATTGGTAGAATCTGGGTGATAGTTATCTTGTGCAGTAATGAGGGCCATCCAGTCTGTTGAAGGTCTTAATAGATCAAGCACGATGTCCATTGAGAAGAAGGTTGTCTACCAACAGTCTGATTTTTTTAGTTGAATTACAAATCTTTCCTGGATCTTCAGCCTGAAAACATAACTTTTCCAAGGTCTCATAACCAAGCCAGGCAATTCCTTAACATCTTGCTTTATATATTTGAGTATTTACTTATATCCCTTGTTGATCTATTTCTCTGGAAAATCAGAGAAGCAGCTTTCTCTATTTTTTTTAAGTGAGGCAATTCACAATTTGTATGTATAAAAAGGAAAAAAAGTAGGATAGATAAGCAAATAAAAATAGTAAAAAAAAACACCTTCAAACAGAAAAATAGTTCAAAGCCATCACTTACACAGCATGTAGTGAAAACACAGTCAAGTATCTGCCCTGAACCCATGGCACACTCACCAGTGCCTATCCTTGTGGACCCACGGCACACACTCACCAGTACCCCTGGCTGTACTGCATCTTGGTGTTCCACCTTGGAATAGTCTTGAGTTTTCTTTTCCTTGGTATTTCTCAGCTTGCTAAAACAAGTTTGATATGACAATTCTTTTGCTCCAGTGACAGTCTTTCTCTACCTTTAACCTGGTTCTATATTTAATAATATTTTTTATGTTTATGTTGCCCCAAAAGATTTGACCTCCTCAATCATAGACCCTGACACCTGTCTTGAATGAGATATCTTTACTCCATAGGTAGCTTCTATCATTAAGGTCTTCTAATGTGCAGAGTCAATATAATCAATCCCTTTGGTAAAGACCAAATCCTGCACCCTCTTCTCTGAATCCCTGGCATTCAGGCATTTCTTACCTCTTAAGCAACTACAGTACCCAGAGGTTGTTCTAACTGCAAGTAGAAACCTAAGGCAGTAAGACAATCTGACTCTTGAGCATTGCAGATCTGACATCTTACTGATGTCCTCTTAGACCCACAGTGTAATCACTAGTCTAAAACACAAGCAGAAGGTGACTTTCTACGAAATGGTGCTTCTTGCTCTGTTGACAGCAACAGTTTCAGATTGTTGCTCCGTTGAGAGCAACAGTTTCAGATTGTTCCACAGCTCTCATCCTTCCTTAAACATGGTGGAACTGGCCAAGTTCTCTCATCATAGATCAGTCCTTAATGAGGACAAGAATTCTGTACTTCTTCTCTTCTGGGTTCTTAAGGTGAGCAAAAAGTAACAGATTAATCAAGGCATGGTGCTTAGTAGATGTCCATGCATGCTGCTTTCCAGTGACTGGTACATTCAGAAGTAGCTTAGCTTGGCTTCCTTGAATTGAAGGAGAAACAGATGTGAATTTTAAAGGTTTCAGAGGACTTTTCTTTAGCTCTAACAGTCCAAGTTATTGGTCTTTGGGTTCTTAAGTTCAGATGTTCCATCCAAGGTACTAATCTAAACTTCAAATTCTCCATTCATTGTAAAGTCTTGGGCAACTGTTTACTTCTATAGTTTCAATTTCCTCATCTGAAAACCCCTCTTTATATTGTATGTGAACTAAATGAATTAAATATGTCACAGCAAGAGGTTCCTTAGTAAAACGGCTGTTGAATCCTGAATTTTTCACACCTCTCTGCTATAGGCAGAGTTCTCTTTTCCTTCCCCCAGACTATGTGGTAACTTTGCCAAAACACTCAGACTAGATTAACCACACAGTAATAAAGAAAAATAGCAAGCTAATGTGGGAAGTTTCCAGGAGCAAAATGTCCATTAAAATTTGAAAATGGTATAAAAACAATATGACCACAGCCTCTTTCTATTTTGCTTGGAAACCAGAGGTGAGCATCATATTTCCCATTCTTAGCTTATGCTGTTTGCTTCCAGAAAAGACAGTTTAAGTGCCTGTTATTAGAGTCTGTCAATAAACTCCAGAACCAAAGCAAATCACACTCAACTGACTGACAGCTACAAATTAATTTTGCTTTCTTAAACAACTACCCAGCCAAATGTTCCTGCAGCTGACAAGCCTCACTGTGTGCTCTCCTGCTCGGTGGAGCCTGCTGCACCTGCCGTCATGTAATACAAATTATTTTCTCTTCATAACCCAGCTTCTTAATAGGAAGACAGTACAGGTTGTTAACACATAGCCAATACAGTCCTCCTATTTCCACTTCTGCATGTTAACAGAATATAGGCATACATACTTGAAGATTTTCCTGCAGAAACATTGGCCTCACACTCATAAGAGGCCAATTCAGTTTAGTTTGTGACTTTTTTTTTTAACAGGAGTTCTTTGGTGCTGGCTGACCAAACCACTGTGTTAAGTATTGGAGTTGAAAAGAAAATGTCGGTAAATTCCTTCATGTAAGGATGTCATAGCCTAAGAGTAAGAAATATGCAAATAATGTATTATTATTATAGCTATGTACTAATACACACTAGGGTTCTCTACAGAACTTACAGAATGGATCTCTCTCTCTCTCTCTCTCTCTCTCTCTCTCTCTCTCTCTCTCTCTCTCTCTCTGTGTATGTATATCTTACAGGCTGCAGTTTAACAATGAATAATCATGAATGTAAAGTCCAAGAATCGAGAGGCTGCTCAGTCTCACAAGGCTAGGTGTCTCAGCCAGTCTGCTGGATCTCAAAAAAGGAATGGATGTGCTAAGGGAGGTAAGGACAAGCAAGCAAAGAACACACCCTTCTTTCTTCCATTGTCTTTCTACAAGTTTCCAAGAGAATATGTGGCCCAGATTAAAGGTGTGGCTTCTCCCCTCAAGGCTGGATTGTGTCATCCAGCCACAAGATCTGGCACAAAGGCCTGATGTCTTCCTTCCTCGAGATCCAGATCACAAGTGTACCCTCCATTTCTGGATTATAGTTCATTCCAGATATAGCCAAGTTGACACCCAACAACCATTACAAGCTAGAGAAGGCAATGAAGATACAAATGTGTGGCAAGTATTTCAGAAGAAAAAGCTGGGTGTGAAGGTCTTCCTGAGAGAGGCCTCTCATTTATTGGTATTTCTTCAAATGAATTATATCACACATTCAATTGTGCCTTTTATCTCTGCAATAAACTATCATGCACTTTGTATATATGTCCACCCATGGTATCCAGTTCAATATATCAGATAGATCCATATACACATATAAATACATTTTATAGTCAATACTTCTCATCTTTAAAGACTAACCATCATTTTAGCACTGTGGAGTCATTTTGCAAGTCTTTAATTTCTTGTCAATAGACTCATATCTATAACATGTTCTTTTGTACTTGACTGTTCAGATGAGTGTGCATCTGTAAAAAAATCAAACTTATCTTGTGAACTTGCAACCTTCTTGTTGCTGTAAAATATTCCTTACTGATGCTGACATTTTCAGGGTGTGGTCACACTGCTCAGAGAGGGTCATCTGGGAAGAGGGAGAGTATATATTTGGGGGTGACTGTAGAAGCAGTATAAAAATGTGGGGTGGATACAGGAGACTGAGGGTGAAAAAAAAGATTCTCGATAATCTGTAAAGGATATAGATTTGTTGGAAGAACTTGATGATGGCCACGCCCTGAAGCCATCAGAGGTATTTAGGCCTGAACCATGACATGATCAAATGATGTGTTTGACACATTACTCTTGCTAGTCAAGCGCAGGGGGATAGCAATTCAAATCCAGAGTAAAAAAAAAAAAAAAAAAAAAAAAAATAGAGGAAAAGCCATTATAGTTGCTTAAGCAGCTTGATTTAGAGTCACAAGAAGGAAAGTAATGAAATAATGACAGACAGACAAGTGGGTTGTCTGAGAAACATGTTTGGACAGGAAAGAGGAAAGGAAAAAATGGGTTTGCTGGATAAACAATTGAGTTGCTGAGGGATTAAGAAATAAGCCACATATACTGAAAACTGCGAGGTGGATGATTCACCCGGGCACACTTACCTTATCCATGTTTATCTTAGTAGCATTACGCATAGGGGGAGAAGGATCAAAATACACGAAAGAATTATGCATATTTAATTTACATCTAAGTCTGAATTCCCAATGGCTGCCTTTCTGTCATTTTGCCATTTCAAAGATTAGCATCCCAGGGCTTTTTATCCCAGCGCTGTGGTGGTACCCTTTCTAAGAGAATAAATCCGAAGTAGTGTTGCCAAGAGCCAGTGACATTTGCCATGTTTGAAAAGGCCTCATTTTGAAGAATGATTATTGATTCTTTTTCACATTTCAGATCACTCCTTTGATGCTGCCTTTTACTGGCCCTGGTGTGCAACCCTCAGCTGTGTTCCTGGCTCCCTGACACAGAAGTTCACCCGCAAAGAACGCACTGTTCTTCTAAGTGGCACTCACCCTGAGCCTGTCCAAGGAAAAGTCGCTGTTTCTCTGAATATTTCATCACACAGAAAAGCTTCTCCGAGCCTCGCCTGGGTTGTTGGGACATGGAGGAAGCACTGGCAAATGAGCACATGCGATGCAGGAGTGTTCAGAAAGAGGTACCTGGTGGCATCGCTACACTCATTGGGGTAACAGCTCAGATCACGTCATTCCACTGTGAGCTTGGAACCCTAGAGCAGAGCAGTGTGTGAAGGAGATAGTAGCAATGACATACATTATAACTACACACAGTTGAATATCAAGGAATACAAAGGCAAACTGTGTTTGGGGTTCCAAATATTGAGATCAGTCTCAATATGAAGCACTTTACTATATTTATACTCCAGTAGGTGGAAGGGCCAAGAAGGGTTTTCCTCCTGAGATATCTTCTATAATAACTGAAAAAAATCTCAGCTTGACTTAGACCATTTAGACATAGTCTTCTCTAGACTGTCTTGCTTAAAATTATAATATAGAAAACTTCCACAGTAACAATAGTTAACATTTTTATACATGCTCTTTGCTTTTTTTATTGATTTTTATTGAGCTCTACATTTTTCTCTGCTCCCCTCCCTGCCTCTCCCCTCTCCCCTCCAAACCTCCCCCAAGGTCGCCATGCTCCCAATTTACTCAGGAGATCTTGACTTTTTATGCTTCCCGTGTAGATTAGATTTATGTAAGTCTCTCTTAGTGTCCTCATTGTTGTCTATATTCTCTGGGATTATGGTTTGTAGGCTGTTTTTTTTTTTTTTGCTTCATGTTTAAAAACCACCTATGAGTGAGTACATGTGATAATTGTCTTTCTATGTCTGGGTTACCCCACTCAAAAATAATGTTTTCTAGCTCCATCCATTTTCCTGCAAAATTCCATAAAATGTTCTCTATAAATGGCATTTTACAAGGATGAAGGGCTGATTTTTCTTCACCACAGTTCTCAACAAGGTGCAAAAAGAAAGGAAATGCTGTTAACCATATCTCTTAAAGTGTTTTTATTTAGGGTATATAGCCCCAAAACTCACACCTGAGATGGCTATGTGGAGAAACTAGGTTTAAAATGTGCATGTAGCCCTGTCACATGGTATAAATTGCTGGGCATGGGATGCAGGCTATGTGTTCAACATTTAGAAGGAAAGCTGGTGCTTATATCTAAACCAATGTTACATGAACACTTTCCTGATGCACTGGCTAGTGACTAGGCGTGCTAAAGAAAATATTGTGAGGCCTTGCTGTTCCAAATCCCCCAGCATGAATCACATCCTCTGTTGGCGAAAACAATGTAACTGGTACCAAAGTATGAGCCTCTAGGGAGTCCTCCTGGGAGAAGCTGTGTGGTGCTGCAATTTGAATGGTGTCCCTTCCCACAGGTTAAACAAGAAGAGGCATGTTACCGTGTGGTGCATCAGTATCAATTACATCCTTGATCGGCACAGAGAAACAAAACTTGTCTGCCAGTGATGAGACATGGCATCAACTGTCTGGGTTTTAACGACTGGCACATGCATGACATTTATCATGGTTACTTTCAAATTTATTTTGCACATCAAACATAGTAGTTAAGAGCTTTGGGCACAGGGAAATTTTTATTGAGTGATTGCTCTGTGCTTGGCATTGTGTTAGGTGCTGGTGAACGTACCACAGTCAAATTTATGTCTCACAATAACTGTAATATATTTACTCTGTATTACTGGGCTTTGAGTTGTTCACTTTCTTTTTTTTTAAAATGACAAAGTTGTGTTTTATTATTACCCAAGCCATAATCAAAAGTTCTCCTTTAAGAAGTTTCTTTTAGTACCAGAAATATTTCCTAGGATTTCATTTATTTATTTATTTATTAAAGATTTCTGCCTCCTTTCTTTATCAACATTGCAGGGCAAGCCAATGGCAAGCTGTCCAAGCTATGATTATCTCTTCTCAGAGACTGGAGACTGTCTAAATTTGAGTCAGCCTTACCCTCTTGTTCAGACTCTCCCACCTACCCATCCAACCCAGAAATATTTATCAAACAAGTACTCCAAGTATTGAAACCATTAACAAACTGGAAGTATATAATCTTTCTCAAAATGAAAATAAATGTTCATATGGAAAGTTGACAGTAAACTAAAGCTGTGCCGATAAACACCTAAACATACTTAGGATGGGGTGATGATGAAAAGCTTGGGGTATTACAAGAGACTTAAGAGGGCTCCACGCAGTCTAGACCATCAGAGATGCCTGTGAGCAGCAGGCACTGCAGCTGGGTCCTTAGGTAAGCAGACATTAGTGTCAAAAGAACCTGCCAGCAGAGGAAACAGTATGTGCAAGGCCAGATTGGAGCGGGGGCTGGCTGGTCAGGATCCAGCAACGGGAAAGGCCAGTGCCACTGGGCTGTGGAGAGCAGGCAGACAGACAGCAGACTGATGAGGCAGACAGAGTTGAGCTCATGAAGAGCCCCAGAGCCCACACAGATGGCCGAGAAAGAGAGGGATCAGCTCCCTGGCTAGGCATATTATCATAGATTATGGGGAACGAAATGATGATGGAGGCCCTGGTTCTGGCATTATTATTATCAATTTCAAATGTAATGCGTTAATGTAAACGTGTTAACCCTTTGTGACATTTTTCTTAGGTCTATTCTGATTTGTAATATAATGTAAATGTACATGTGTTAACCCCTTGTGACATTTTCCTTAGATTTATTTTGATTTGATGATTAGAGAGAATAAACTGGTCAAAGCAATGAAAAAAATTAATGAAGGCATATTTTACAGAAGAGTGAGTTAGGAGATGCAGTAGTATAGAATATTAGATACACAGGATGTATGGGCTATATCATTTTAGGCTATCAAATTACACTTGAAATAATATGATCCAATTTTTTACAATTAAATATTGTTTAATTCACGTTGAGGCTCCCAGTTGGAGTCAATGTCTCTGATTTGTCTAGAGGCCCTCTGGCAGTTCCTCCCAGCTTTCCAAACACACTGATCATAAAGACAACAGAACAAACAAAAATCCCCACTTAGATTTCGTAACTCCAATTATGGGCCACACAGAATCTGAAAACCCACCCGTTAATAAAAATCATGTGTTGAACAGCCATACACTGTGTCAAACCATCCCTGTTTTAAGCCTTAAGAGCTTTGCCAACCACCACTTCAACACTTCCAAATGTTAATGAAAATCTGAATAGTAACCATTTAAATAATTTGCAAGTAATTCAAGAAACAAGATCACACAACTGGTAAAACCTGAAATGAGGCGCTGATGCTTCTTTCCTCAATGACAACACCCAACAGAATCTCCAACAGGGCAAGCCAAAGAGCAAATTTCATGCTAAGACTTCCAGTTTTCCAAACTCACCCAATCCTAGAAGGTGTTTGTTATTGTCTCTGACCCATGAATAAACATCACCTTGCACTCTGAAGTCAGTGTAAACATCTTTCCTACCATGATCACAGATACCTGAAAAGCTTGCTTTCCCTTTCCCATCCCAAGACATCTATATAGACTATCCCATCATCTCTCCTGTAGGGCTTTAGTCTGGACATGGCCTTTGGGATTCCAATCTTAAGTCTCAAATACCTTCTTCTTAAATACCCCAAATACATAGTATTCCTCCATGCTGAGCTGAACTTCTGGGTAAGCAGCACGTGATTTTGAGGCACTTCATTACAACAGAAGCAAAACAGGTACAAATGGGCAGGGGTGAGACAGGTCCTATCTACCCTGTGAGGTGAGGAAAGATGCAGGCCACTGAAGGTTGCTTTGGGTGCTAAAAGCTCAATGCAGCAGACAGACTATAGCATGATTCTTCACAGGTACTTGGAGGCAAATCACGCTATTGATTTTTTTTTGTTTCTTCAGGCAGTTATGTAAAGAATCCTATAGGCCAGACCAGTTCAGGAAGAAAAGCTCTGGGTAGTCTGTGCCTCTCAAGAGCACAAAGACTGGGAAATGCAGACACTACTTCCTGACCTTGCTTAGGTACATCTGCAAGTCAAATAAGCGTATGACAATAGAAACATGGTGTCAACATTGTACCAGAGCAGTGGTTCTCAAACTTCCTAATGCTGTAACTCTTATGTCGCAGTGACCCCCAGCCATGAAACCATTTTCATTGCTACTTCATAACTGCAATTTCGTTACTGCTTTGAATTGTAATGTAAGTGACCCACAGGTTTTCTGAGAGGCAACCTTTGAACAAAAGAGAAATATATTAACTTTCTACAGATGACTCTGGAAAAGCCCTGCAAAAGAATGCATTAAAACCTTTTTACAGGCTGACTGGTAGGGACACAGGACTTGTAGGAGAAGATAAAGATTCATAAGCATGAAGGGATGTAACTCTAGGAAACTGGACAAACAGAGCATTTTAAATATAAATTGATCCATTGGTAAAGATACTGTGAGAAACTGCAGTGAATATTCCCTGCGGTCAGTGCATGTGTTTAGCTGAGGCGAGGACACAGCTTGTTGTAAGCATGCAAGAATTCCCGAATGACTGGGGAGTCAGGCATGAGCTTCTTTCTGCAGTCAGCTCATGTCCTCGTCTATGACCTAAGGACAGTGACAACCTCTTCTATGACTTGCATAGGTGAGTGAAGAACTAGAGATTACAAAGTTAAGTCATTATTAACCAGTGAGCACGAAACCTCTCTAACAGCCCAACAACTCCAACAATATTAACTTGGGAGCATTCTTGGCACATCTCCACCTGTCCCTTTGCCTTTAGTTAGCAGCATTGCTGCCATCTTGAATATGCTCACTCTGACTTCTTCCCATTCTCTCACTGTAAGTGTTCTTCTCAAGGTTTGTTAAAACTGCCAAATTCTGCAGCTGTCAACCCTTGTGGGATGCTGTTCTGTACCCTTTGTCCATGGTAATCACTGTCTATTGTTCTTTAGAGCAACCCTGTCAACTTCGTTCTTTTTCCTTCTGTAGCTTTCTGTCCCTGGGTTTCTCTCTGACGTACCTGTGGCTTACTGGTTTCTGCAATGCTCTAATTCTCTGGAATGGCCCCTCCTCCTCCACTCTTCATGGATGCTATTGCTCTGCATTCAGTGGCAGTGGCAACCTGGAATGGCTCTAGACAAAAAAAAAAAAAAAAAAAAAGAAAGCTGATTCAAGAGTAAGAGAGAGGCTGACCCATGTGGAGTCAACTGCTATCAGTTTCTGTGAATTTTGAACTAGATATGAGAAAGGCTATCTTATTGGATAACAGTGTATCCAGAATAAGCTAATGGGAACAGAATCAAGTTAGCATGTACACGGAAGAGGCGGTTCTGAAGATGAGAGTCATGCACAGAAAAGGCAAGGAGATGGGGAAGGAGGCAGTTACTGCCAGTGTTGCATGTCTGTATCTGCTCTTCAGCGAGCCCTCCCTCAACTATGTCTCATTTCCAAAGACATTAAGGAAGAAAATGGCAATATTTAACGATGATAGCATGGGCCAGAAAGAGAAGATTAGTGTTGCCATAATGTTAACGATTTGGGGAAGATATTGTTGAAAGCAAATTCAGGTACTCTACCCACTGAAGGCATGACGAAGGCAAATAAGTAGCACATTTCATTCTCGGAACATCGTAAAGCTTACCTGTTTCCCTCCCTCCTCTTTCTCTCTTTCTAGTTTTCATAGAAAGTCAAAACATATTTGTATATATGAATATATTACAAATTGTACACGAACCATTCAGACAATTAGAAGCAGAAGAGGAGCTGAGGACATATCTTAGTCTTTAAAATACTTACTGTGCAGGTATGAGGTTTGATTTCACTTCTCAGCAACTATATAAAAAGCCTGGCATGGTGGACCACACTTGTCATAGTAGTGCTGGGGCCGTGCAATGGTGGCACATGCCTTTAATCCCAGCACTCGGGAGGCAGATCTCTGTGAGTTCGAGGCCAGCCTGGTCTACAAGAGCGAGTCCCAGGACAGGCTCCAAAGCTACAGAGAAACCCTGTCTTGAAAAAAAAATAGTAGTGATGGGGCCAGGGATGAGGAGAAATATTATGGAATATCATTTTAAGATATGTTACATTTATTTATACTGTGAAGCATTTGTTTAATGATGGAAAGATGCGTTGCATTCTTTTATGTTGCATTTTTTAACTCTGTGAAGCTGTGTTATTTTGCCTGTCTAAAACACCTGATTGATTTAATAAGAAACTGAATGGCCAAAGGCAAGGCAGGAGAAACTATATGCAGGGACTGGCAGACAGAGAGAAAAAAAACAGGAGGAGAAATCTGGGAGGAGAGATAGAAGGAACAAGAAATGGAGGAGAGGAAGACTTGCTACAGCTACACAGCCAGCCACAAAGAAAGATGTAGACAGAATAGAGAAAGACAAAAGTCCAGACGCAAAGGATAGATGGGAAAATTTAAATTAAGAAAAACAAGCTAGAAACAAGCCAAGCTAAGGCTGGGCAATTATAAGAAAGAATAAGCCTCCATGTGTTATTTGAGAGCTGGATGGCAGACCCCTCAAAGAACCTAAGAGTAGAAAAGCAACCAACTACAGAGACAGACAAACCTCTATGGCTCACTCACCAGCCAGCCTTGTAGACTTGGATGAGCTCTAGTTAATTAGAAACTCTGTTAAATAAACAAACAAACAAACAAATAATGAAACATGCTCAGAGATGACCCAGTGAGTAAAATTTTGCTACATAAGCTCAAGGACCTGAGTTTCACCAGTAGCACCTACATTAAAAGCTTGTTATTTCTCTTCTGAGGACGTGGAGACAGCATTCCTGGGGCTTGCTAGACACATAGTCCAACCAAATCAGTGAGCCCTAAATTTACTGAGTCTTTCTCTCCAACAGATAAGGTAGAGAATTGTTGAGGGAGACCCTTGAAGTCCACCTCTGGCCTCCACATGCATGCACACATGTGCGTGTCCACTCCCACACATATGCACACACACATGAATACATACACACACACACACACACAAGCACAAAAGAAACAGAAGAGACTGAAAACAGAAGTGGCTTCCCACAGTGTCTGTGCTTTTTTCAGCACAATGGGGATTTTCCAGCATCTTCAGTTTCTTTGTTTTATCTTTGTTCTCTCCCTCTCCTTAAGACGTAGATTTGGGGCTAACTTGATAGTTTCTTTAAATAAGCACATCTCATTTGTTTTATTAAATGTACACACAAACAGAATTAGGACCATGTTTTATAAAACACAAAGAAAATTAAAGCAATATTCAATGCCCAGTGGAGGTGATCCCCTCCTCACAGGAAATCATGGAGGGCTCAGTACCTAATCATCTGGTGCTCAGCCTCACCTGCCCATGGCATCACCTGGGCATCTCCTCAAACGGACACTTATCAGAATCTTAATATTTACACAGGTCTTCTATGGTACAAATTGGAGTTGAAGCCTGATGGAGGAGGGTCATCTTTCTATCTGTTGTTTCACTGGGTAAGTATGATGTGGGAGTGTCATATATCAATCTGTTGATTTCATTGGTTAAGTAATAAGCACACTGCTTGGCCTCATAGGTTAAAGCATTGGTGGGAGGAATAAACAGAATAGAATTCTGGGCGGAAGAGGAAGTGAGGTCAGACTCTGCTCTGCTCCCGGAGAGACCCGACAGCTCTGCTGGAGCAGAGACACCAAGATGGACGGAGGCTAGAGTCTTCCCGGTAAGCGCACCTTGGGGTGCTTACACACATCATTAGAAATGGGCTAGTCCAGGTGAGAGAATTAGCCTGTAAGGGCTAGAGTTCATGGGCCAAGCAGTTCTTAAATGAATACAGTTTGTGTGTTGTTATTTCGGGCATGAGCTAGCCAAGCGGCCGGGGTCTTGGGGACGCAGCCCCGCCGCTTCATATTTCAACATAAGTAATAAAGAAAACTGCTTGGCCCTAATAGGACAGAAAATTAGGTAGGCAGAGTAGACAGAACAGAATGCTGGGAGAAAGAAAGCTGAGTCAGGGAGTCACCATGGTTCTCCCACTCCAGATAGATGCAGGTTAAGATCTTCCCTGGTAAGCCACCTCGTGGGCTACACAGATTATTAGAAATGGGTTAGTCCAGGTGTGAGAGTTAGCTGAGAAGAGGCTGGAACTAATGGGCCAAGCAGTGTTTTAAAGAATACAGTTTCCATGTAATTATTTTGGGTAAAGCTAGCCATGTGGGTGGCCGGGTGGTGGGATGCAGCCCAGCCCGCCAATCTTATTACAACAGAAGCCAAAGTCTTGCTGGATATATTTTTGGTCTTGATTAGTAGAAAATACAGTATAGGTTGCTTCCTAATCAATTCAAGATTAGCTGTTATCCTTCTTGTATTCTTATTAATAAGTTGACATACCATACAAAATTCAAATACTAGGTACGTTAGTGTCCCTTTCCATTGCTAAGACCAAATACCTGTCAAGACAGAACTTAAAGGGTTTGTTCTAACTCAGAGTTACAGAGGCACGGAGCTCATGGTGGAGAAGGCATGGAGGTCAGAGGCTCCCGTTCACTCCTGAGAGGATGAGGTAGCATGAACAAGGGAACTCAGGGTGCTTTTCCTTTTCTCCCATTTTGTTCAACCCAGGGTCACATTCCACAGATGGTGCCACAGTCAAAATGGGAAATGCTCTCACTGACACAACCTGAGTGCATCTCTTCAGTAGTTACACACCCAGTCAACTCAAGGGTGAAGAGTTGTTCTCAGACCATGTACATACCCAACATAGAGTGACAATAACACTTGATCTACACCACGCTGATAGGCAGGACATGAGATTATGTTCTATTTCCCCTTTGTTCCTTGTGAGTCTTCCTACGAGGGAACAGATTTGAATACACCCACTTCTGGACATCTGGGTTTTCACACTTTAAGCCATTTGCTTTCTCACTTGTACATCCTGTTTGCTTGTCTTTGGTCTCACTGATTCAGAGGAGCTCATGATAGTGTATAAACATGAATGCATCCTGTTTGATTCATGTAGCAAGTCATTTATCTCAAGTAATGACTTGTCTTTTTTTTCTTTCTGAGACAGGGATTCTCTGTGTAATAGTCTTGATTGTCCTGGAATTTGCTTTGTAGACAAGGTTGGCCTTGAGCTCACAGAATCCTCCTGCCTCTGCCTTTTGAGTCCTGGCATTAGAGGCATGAGCCACCATGTCTGGCTATGACTTGTCCTTTGAACTTCACTCCTAACTTTGAAATTCAGCTGAGTGAGTGTTGAGTGATGGCAGCAAAGCCGAGGGAATGTATTGCTGTTTCTGTGTCAGAGTAGGACCTGAATCTGAATCCTAAGCTCCCTTCACTGACTGGTTCTTGATAAGTTTCACAGATCTCATCAATCTTCTATTTCTCTTAGATAAATATTCCTGATATTATCTCACTAGTAGACTTTCAAAAGGATTAAATGAGATAACACAGCTAAAAGCACAGTGCAGGCACCAGGAGACCATGCAAACTTAAGTGGCTCCTTATGATTCCATACTATTAGAGAGAATGTGGGGTTTAAAATTTAAAATAGATCTAACTATTGTCTTTCATAACAGTAAACTTAATTCCAAGGTACAACATTGATAGTCGTATGCACTAAAGCACAGGTTATTGTTTTGCGGTTTTCCCCTTTCAATGACTGGTAGCATCGTAAGGTTTGAATGCCCTGCTCACCTTTTCTTTTCTGTGCAATGACAATAAGAATTGCCTTTCATGTGGACTGACCTATTCATTTTGTGAACTCTATTATCCAGTTTAAACTGGGGCTTTGGATCCCTCCATTTGTCTATTTGTTACCAAATTCATTCCTTTTATTTCTTCTCCTTTACTCTGTATTTTAGAGGGTGACATTTCCCAGGCTTCCTTGTCTGTTGGCATTGTTTAGTAAGCCTTATGCAGTAAAAACTTACTTTAAAAATATATAGCCAAATTTGTCAACCACTTACTTTACCACCTCTGGATTTTTATATTGATTAGGAAAGATCGTGTTCTATACAGGAATATAAAAATAATCTGGTATATTTTATAGTCTACTTACAATAGTAATAAAACAAAGTTATGTTTGAAATAGTACCACATGTTTATAATCTCAGCCCTCAGGAGGGTGAGCAAGAGAACAGCGAGTTGAGGACCATTGTGGGCTACATCGTGTGACTCTGTCTCAAACAAACAAGCAAACAAAAAACAATAAAGCAGAAGGTTTTTTTAACCTGCCAAGAATTTATATCTGTATATCCTTTGGGATATCTGCTACACTCCCAAATGAAGTGTTCCAACTTCACTTACTGAATAATTTAGTAATCTTATTCCCTTTTCACGATGTGGACAGCTACATCTGCATATACTTGATCTGCACTATTCTGTTTCAAAAGACGACCTAGCCAGCTATGTCTATTGATATTTTAAACTTTTTATGCTACTATTAAATCCAGAAATTTCTTTTCCATGAGGCTTTAAAACATAGTGACGCAAAGGTCCTGTTTCATCACCGTATTTCCACATCATGACTTTGACATGAAGCTATTTGGACCTAATGATCTTTGGCGTATAGAATAGTTGTTCTTGCAGGTGGTTGTATTATTTGAGGTGTGTTTAAGTTATATAGGAACTCCTAAGTAAAGATTACTACTTATTTTTTTGATCTATATTTATCTTTATATGTATTCAATTGTCTTTAGTTTTTTTCTAAAATCATTTGGATTGTGTATGTGTGTATGTGTGCACGTGCGCCCGTGCGTATGTGTGTGTGTGTGTGTGTGTGTGTGTGTGTGTGTGTGTGAGAGAGAGAGAGAGAGAGAGAGAGAGAGAGAGAGAGAGAGAGAGTTAGTTCTGTGTTTGTGTCTCTATGCTTTCTTATCTTATTTTCTGGAATTTTACATGTTGTGATGGTCATTTGAGGAAATAAAAATATTTAGATGTTTTTAAAGACTCATTCATAAAATCTAATTTTGTTTCATTTTTAAAGTCTAATATACTAATTGTTATGTATGATATCACTTCTTCAATTTTATTTTATCTTATTTTATTCCTCGTTCTCTTTTAGTTAAATGCCTCTTTCTGGTTTCTAATTTTAAAGAACATAGGGAGCCAAGCAAGGAGAGGTGTTAGCTTTATTTAGAGATGCCTGATAATCACTAAACAGCAGCATAGTGGAGTTTATATGAAGAGAGGAATGTGTCTTCCAAGGACAAAAAGCTTTTACCTCATAGCCTAATTCCAGGCTTTTCAGCTTCAGTAGCAACACTCACCCAA
The DNA here is from genome assembly GCF_014885135.2 of Alexandromys fortis. Taxonomy (NCBI): domain Eukaryota; kingdom Metazoa; phylum Chordata; class Mammalia; order Rodentia; family Cricetidae; genus Alexandromys; species Alexandromys fortis. The sequence continues at coordinate 8,274,521 of NW_026067919.1, forward strand.
CAGCATCACTGCCTAGACAAGCCATCCTTCCTGTTGAAGAGGTATGCCAGTTAACCTTCAAGTCCCCATTTGACTGGGTGTGGAGTCACCTAGAGTGTTTACCTCTGAGCATGTCGTGAGGATGTTTCCCAAGAAGATTAACTGAAGACAGAAAATCCACCCCGAATGTAGGTGGCATCTTCTCATAGGGTAGGGCATAAAATAGTAATAGAATAAAAAGATACAGGGAAAGAAGGCAGTGGAGCATCCACTTCAATTCTGCTTTCCATTGGCACAATGTACCCAGTTACCTCATACATCTGCTACCACGCTTTGCTTACTGTGATGGATTGCATCATTTCAAGCTGTGAACTATAGTCAACCTTCCCTTCCTAAAGTTTCATAAGAATGAAAAAGTAACTAGGTATCCCAAGTGCTGTCATTTCAGGTGTGTCTCTGCATCAGAGTCCAAGTAAGGCATTGAGAAGGAGTAAAAAGAGAGAAATGGATGAAAAATGATTTATGTTTCATCATCCTTCAAGGGTATGGGTAAAGACAGCATTTCCCTTGGTTAATAAGAAGGAAAATTCATCTTGAAAGATCCATATAGTTTGTTCTCTATTCCCATTGGCTTTAGTTTTGAAAACTGTTGTCATCCACATTTATGTGAATAACATTGAAGGTATATTCTGTGCACAGCTCCCCTAATTATGTGGAATTCTCTTTTAGGTATGTAATTACACATAAATATTAAAGGAAATGAAGTTACATAGCTAATATTATTCTTTATAGGCAATGTGCCCTTTGAAAATTTAACAGTGTCTTTGGGTCTTTCTGACAGATGTGGGTACATGTATATTTTAACAATTTTATATAGTATATCTTGGGATATATATATATATATATATATATATATATAATTACGTGAATGACTTTTATACTGACAGTATTTAAACCACTGTAATTCTAAATTCTATTATAACCAATGAGATGTGAATATGTTACTTCCTACAGTTTGTACAAACTTGTGAGACTGTCTTTATATTTGTGTAATGAACATATGCTTTTGAGAAAATGTCACCTTTAATAACCTGCCAGAATACACATTGTTCTAACCCTCATTTCTTATGGTCCTCCAGTTTTATTAATGTCACTGAGAGCTGAAAGCCATGATACTTAAAATATATCTGAGTGTCTAATTGTGATGACAGGCATTTATGTATTTACTTTTCATTTTTGAAGATTTTACATTTTGATCTTTCAGCATTCTTTCCTTCTCACTATATATATATATATATACACACATATATATAGCCAAAATATCTGTGAAATTTACGTTTTAGAATTATAGTTAATTTTGTCATATAACTATTAGTATGAATATAGCCAGTTGCAGCAATCCTCAATTTGGCATGCTCTTTATTTAATCATTTTTCACTTTCTTTGTCTTTGAAGGATGCCTTTGTACATATATTTATTTGGCTCTATGATGTCTTAGTAGACCCTTTTTATTTCTTTTGTATAATGGAAACTTATTAGGAATATTTACTCTTTTGTCTACCAAGTTCCGAACATGTGTGATTCTTTTCCCTTGTTGTACTTCTGTTGTTGGTAGGAATCTGTATGTCGGACCTACTTCTACAATATCAATACACTAATTCTATTACTCTATAGCTTTAATATAATTCTTCTTATCTGATAAAAACATCTTCATCGTCTCCTCTTTTAGGTATAGCCAGAAAAGGAAGAAAATATTGAAGGAATTTTGTCCACCATAAAGGAGGTGGTCTTCCCAGAGTCAGTCCACAGCCATACTTCACTAGACCTGTAGACAGGTGACTTGTATTTTCATATGGAAATGATACAGAAAAACATGAAGAGGGATGAAAATGACCTAGAAACCCAGGACTTTGGACCACATTCATTACCCGGATAAGCACCTGGCTTACCTCTTTATAAAGAGAAGGATAAAATGAATATTTCACAGTGAGAATGAGGAAAATATATCAAATAAAATTCTGCCCATCCATCAATGCCCTGTTCATGTCTCTAAGATAAGAGATACATGGTTTTTCATGTTCATCTTTGAAGCTTGCTGTGACTTTCTACTGTGTGTATCTGTTCTACTTGTCACTAAATTAACTTTGAAGGGAATATATTTACAGTTAGGGTTTCTTATCACTGCAGAAGCTGGGTTCCTAATGAAATCCCACTTCTAGGCTCCCACAGGGCAAGGTAACACCTTTGTAACAATGTTTCCTCTTGCATTCTAATTTCAGGGGTGCAACATACAGTTTGAGATGAATTAAATTCTACCTCTCAATTTAAACAAATATTCTGAATTGTTTTTGATATGAATTCTCTTTACTAAATTCCTTTTTTAATCTGTAAGATATTTACTAATGAATATAGTTTTGTAAAAATAAAAGAGAATTAATATGCAGTTTTTCTCAATTGGTAACTAAAAATGCATTTCTTTTCATAGATAGATTTAATGTTTGACAGAATTAGGATACTTAAGTTCAAATCCTTCCTTTCTACTTACCATTTTCTAGACTGAAGTGCCTGATTGATTGGCAAAATGGTTGATCTTGCTTTTTGAGACAAGGTCTTGCTATGCAGCCTAGCCCAGGCTGTTCTTGAGCTTCAGAGTCTCCTGCCTCATTCTCAATAATGTTGGGATTACATGTGTGTACAAACGTTCTTTGTGTATTATCCAGTTTCGTGGATGAGAGGTGAAGTACTGCTCAGCGTTTAAAGATGTATTGAATGTGCTGCCTCTGATTTCAATTCTTATTTCTTTGACTGTTTAAACTGAAGGTTGAGATCATTTTTAGGTTTATTTTTCCAAATCACCAAATGCATTTTAATCATGACAAGGTTGTTACCAAGATTGCATTATTGTAATATATTATTATTAATTTCAAATTATTTTATATCCTCATATGGTCAGCATTAACCTGGATTTGCATGTATAAATTCTGAGTGTTCCCTTGACTCGCCTTTTAATGATATCAGTAGTTTTTGACTATTTGCATTTTAAGCAGTGTGTGTGTATGTGTGTGTGTGTGTGTGATGTGGGAGTGTCATATCAATCTGTTGATTTCATTGGCTGAGCAATAAAGAAACTGCTGGCCCTGATAGGTAAAAGATAGGTGGGCGGAATAAACAGGATAAGATGCTGGGCGGAAGAGGAAGTGAGGTCAGACTCTGCTCTGCTCCCGGACAGACCTGACAACTCTGCTCTCTGGAGCAGAGACACCATGATGGACGGAGGCTAGAATCTTCCTGGTAAGCGCACCTTGGGGTGCTTACACACATCATTAGAAATGGGCTAGTCCAGGTGTGAGAATTAGCCTGTAATGGCTAGAGTTCATGAGCCAAGCAGTTCTTAAATGAACACAGTTTGTGTGTTGTTATTTCGGGCATGAGCTAGCCAAGCGGCCGGGGTGTTGGGGACGCAGCCCCGCCGCCGCTCTTATTTCAAGGTGTGTGTGTAACCATGCAAGGTCTCACAGATATGCATGCACACTTAGCAATACCTGAGTGTGCGGATTCAGGAGTTTTTGTACATGTCAATTCTCTCATTCTACTTTGTGTGTTCTGAGTCCAGGTGATCAAACTCTATTCTTCAGGCTTGGCAACAAACTCAATTATAGGCTGAGTCATTTTTTGTGCATAGTGATAGACGTGGATCTACTTCCATTCTTCTACATGTTGATTCCCAGTTATCCCAGCACCATTTTGTTGAATATGCTTTCTTTTTTCCACATTGTATTTTTAGCTTCTTTGTCAAAAATTGGGTGTTCTTATATGTAGATTGATATCTGGATCTTTGATTTTTTTTTCCATTGGTCCTCCTGTCTGCTTTTATGCAAATACCAGACTGTTTTCATTACTGTAGGTCTATAGTAGCGTTTGGGTTTGTGATGTTTCGAGAAGTTTCTTTATTATAAAGTATTGTATTGGCTATTTTAGGCTTTTTGTTTTTCTGTATGAAGTCTCTTTAAGAGACTGGCCTCTGGGAGTTTGATTATGTTCCAATGAGTATATTGGTAACACAAAATGGACCAGGTATTTTTTACTTTTCTTTTTTTTTCTTTTTCTATGGGACATTACAAGGGGGTGGGTAGACATGAGAGGGCAAGGGAATTGAATGATATCAGGGTGAAATAATAAAAATATTATGTTAGAAAAAAATACTCTAGATTTCTTTGCTCCCGGTGCTAGACTTTAGTGCCTTTTCTTCCAATTTCAGAGTAATTTTGTCATCTTTTATGGAACTTTTGAAATAAATAAGAGAGAACTATTTATGCTGAATGAGAACTAATTCAGAAAGCTCACCACCTCCAGCCTGAGTGAGGCCATTTAATAAAGATTTTCTATGTGAAGTTCCAAAGCACAGCCACATGTGATGTCTATTTATTCATCTCTCATTTTTCCTTGTGTTTGTGTGTGTGTGGTGTGTGTATCTTTACAGAAATACATATAAATACTGCCTTGTTCGTGGATGGATACTCAACTCTCTAACGTCTCTGCTAGACTCTCTTTTACTGTCACAGAGCTGGTTTTAAGCCCCTCTTCCTGTTCTACAGTTCCCAACATAATAATCTCCATCTTTCATGACTAAAAATTTTGCTAAGTTTTTATTTGAAAATACAATTTTCTGATTGCGTGGTTTTTCTTCACATGCATTAAACAATCAGATCTTGATAAGTATAGGAATTAGAGTATCCCTGAAGGATGTTTGTCTTCTTAGTATAAGTGTGTTTTAGAGAAACATTTGATGCTAGCCCCTCTGTTTCTGTTTCCAGGCTGCTTTTGTGATCTCTTCACTCACTTCAAAGAAGTATTTTCATGCGTGCCCAACATTGGGAATCAAGATAGGCATGGGTTGGTACTGGGCAGCACTTTCTTTCTTAATTCTAGGGTGTGGTGCGTGAGATGATTGTGTTAACGTTTGTCAGACTTCTCTTTGGGACAGGGTTGTACATTGATTGAGCAAATAGGAGTAAACAAAAAGTATCCTCATCCATGTTGTGTTGTTATAACAGAATTCTTGATGCTGCTGATTTTTAAGAAAAGCAAGTTTGCTTGGCTTCACTGTTTGACAGGTTGAAAGTTCAAGAAAAGCAGCCATACTTAGATAGCCTCAGGTCTAATCCTCACTTTACAGATAGCATCATGTGATGGATGAGGGTGGGACAGTTTCTATAGCAAGAAAGACTCAAGGGAACACTTGAAGAAAGCTGAATTCACAAGAACACCCCGACAGTTGGTATCTCATACACTGAGGCTTAGAATTGACTCCATTGCGCGCTCACTTTGGCAGCACAAATACTAAAATTGGAACAATACAGAGAAGATTAGCATGGTCCTTGAACAAGGATGGCACACAAATTCATGAAGCATCTCATTTTTTAAAAAGATATATTAATTAAGGGAGGCATTGTGGGGTTGCCAAGAGGCTTGACTCTAGAGGAGTTCCCAGATGTTCACAGGTATGTTCCCAGCTAGGACCCAAGACTCTTCTGACCTCTTTTCCCATTTTCTTCCCTGAGATATTTTCAGGGACAGACGCTTGTTAGGTTCCCTTAGGGGCAGAGCCTCGTCCTTTCTTTAGTACAGTGTCCATAAGAACAGCTCAGACCCTGCGCATACGGGCTTTTCACAGCTGCTTTTGCACACTGATGTGGGAGTGATTTCTTATTAATAAAGAAACTGCCTTGGCCCATTTTATTGGATAGAAAATTAGGTAGGCGGAGTAGACAGAGGAGAATGCTGGGAAAAAGAAGCTGTGTGAGGAGTCGCCATGGTTCTCCCGCTCCAGACAGACGCAGGTTAAGATCCTCCCTGGTAAGCCAGCTCGTGGGCTACACAGAATATTAGAAATGGGTTAGAACAATATGTAAGAGCTAGCCATAAGGAACTGGAACTATCCGGGCCAGGCAGTGTTTGAAAGAATACAGTTTCCGTGTAATTATTTCTGGGCATAAGCTAGCCATGCGGGCGGCCGGGTGCCGGGGACGCAGCCCTGCCGCCGCTCCTATTTCAACAGATGGCGCCCAGACGTGATGGCTAAATCCACTTAAAAACCTGAGAAGGCTTAAAAATAAGGGAGAGAGAGTTTAACACAGATTTTTGCTGTTTTGTTGGTGGCGTTCTGTAGAGAGATTCCTGATTCAGCAACAGCAAAAAAAAAAAAAAAAAAAAAAAGCCGCGTCATTTTAAAGCGCTGCTTCCTGGAGCTATGCTGCCAGCGTGAACTCTGGCTTTAAAGCATTTCAAGGCTTTTATGGGACTGGATGTTTGTGTTCCCGCTTGGGATCGGAGGAGAGTGCTCTGAGACTGTGCCGATGGCTCAGCGCTTCCCGCCTGCACCTGGGCAGACGGCAGAATCAGGCTTAGGCAGGCGGAAGAGCATGGCGGATTCCTGCCGCCATACAGAGACGCATTTTCAGACTGCGCAGTGCTCTGCGTGTCAGATTTGGCTGTAACTTGGATGAAAAGAGTTTCTGTGCTGCACACTCAGTCTCAGAGTTAAACTGCTGATTGCGGCTCCAATGTGGACTGCTGTGTGCCTGGAACTGTGGTGGCTCAGGGGCACCAAATGGCTCTGAGGCAGGAGCAGCTTGGCTCAGCTCTGCCATGCTGATCTGTGCTGGTCTCAGGCAGGAACTACCGTAATTACCTTAAAACCGTGCAGTTAAGGTTTAGACTGGGCAGGACACAGGCAGTACCGTATTACCTGTACATGGTGCAACTTAAGTTTTTAAGAACTGTTTAACATTTTAAGAAATGCTCCTGGATAGTGAAAAAATTACAGATTCACAATAAAACAGATTCAGACAGACCACTAAATGGATCACAATGTTGGATGAGTGTACGTAGGCTTGAGAGAGAAAAAAAAAATAGAGAGAGAAAGAATAAAGTTAATGCCCTTAAAAAAAAGGGGATAAAGTCTTTAAAGAGACAGAGTACAGATAGTTATAGATTAAGAGAAATAAAGTAAATATAAGCCACGTAAAAATGGAAAATTCACAGAGAGTCTGGATTATGTACATTGTGTTTTCTTTAAAATTTTTGACTGTGAAGGAGCTAAGTACAGAGAGACATTTCATTACATGGGCTGCCAAGCTAAACCAAAATGGATATAAGGGTATTATGATTTCAGAATTTGGGTCTAAGGATATGATGCTTTGGAGAGGGTCTTCTTTTGTTTTTGCAGAGGATGAGACCCTGTGGATTGCATCTATTCCGATTTGGTATGATAGACCACGCCCTCCTGAAAGGTTGCTGTGAATACCCTCAAAAAATTGCTTCGCTCAATTGCCAACTGAGATGAAACTAGCATACAGGTTATATCATGAACAACCTAATTAACGACGCCCCTATTCAGCAGGAAGCAGTTTGTAGAGAAAAAACTACGCCCATGTTCCCAAATATTGTTTATAAATGTTCTTTTACATTTAAAGGGGGATATGATATAGATATGAATAATTTGCATTGGTATGGATTTTATGGTCAATTTTGTTATATGTATATGTATTTTTGATCTTGATTAAGGTATTGTGATTGTGTAGTTCATTTAAAAATGTAATGTATAATTAGGAAATATAGGTTGTTAATGGATAATCATCGCTAATACTTAAGCTTGTAGTCATGTTAGTTAGATTTTCTAGATATATAGAGAGATATTTTAGTTAGATAGGCATTCTTCATATCTTTCAAAGGCTGCAGAATATGGCATTTAAGATATTTTAATAACTTAGGGTTTTTCATGACAATGAGACACATTTGCTCCTGGCAGCACCAATCTATTTCAAGAGGAAGATGGGCATCGAAGAGAATCCTTATGGAGTTTGATAGCCATTTGGGCAAGAAACTGCTCTTGCCTGGACTGTTGCATAAACTGGACACAGAGAACCCGCAGAGAGAGGACTGCTGAACTTGCCTAAAGGTGAGATGACCTTTTGGGGTTCCTGCTTCATGAAAGAGTCTGTGAGACATTCTGCAGGACACAGCAAAAAGTGACTGAACTGTCTTTGGAATTTCTTGCTTGATGAGAATGTCTGCTGGATACTATGGGCCTGTAGGCCGAAGATGGATGCCCCAACGGTACAGAGGAACTTTGGGTGACTGTCCAGGCAGCGAGATGTCTCTGTCATTTCTAGAGTTTTCTTATTTCTTGTTTGATAGGTAATATTATATCCTTCTGGAGTCTTTGATGGAGTTGAAGAATGGTTAGTTATAGTTTTCCTTAGTTATGATAAGAGATAAAATAGATATAAATATTGTAACTGTAATTCTTACTTGATAACTGTTTTGTTATATGTAATTTTACTATGTTAAAGTTAAAGCCTTTCTTTTTTGTTTAAACAGAAAAAGGGGAAATGATGTGGGAGTGATTTCTTATTAATAAAGAAACTGCCTTGGCCCATTTTATTGGATAGAAAATTAGGTAGGCGGAGTAGACAGAGGAGAATGCTGGGAAAAAGAAGCTGTGTGAGGAGTCGCCATGGTTCTCCCGCTCCAGACAGACGCAGGTTAAGATCCTCCCTGGTAAGCCAGCTCGTGGGCTACACAGAATATTAGAAATGGGTTAGAACAATATGTAAGAGCTAGCCAATAAGAAACTGGACCTAGCCGGGCCAGGCAGTGTTTGAAAGAATACAGTTTCTGTGTAATTATTCTGGGCATAAGCTAGCCATGCGGGCGGCGGGGTGCTGGGGACGCAGCCCCGCCGATCCTATTTCAACAGCACACTGCCAATTATGTAACGCCAAAGGTTGCCTTCAGGCTCTGCTCCGTGGAAACTGGTCTTGATGTTGGGATCTCCCGATGTTATCTTTCATCAATCAGGTTAGTGGAGTTTTTCCAGGAACAATTAGGTGGGTTTAAGTTCCTATTTGAAATGAAAGCTCAGCTGGTTGCAGGTTCAGCTTCAGACCTCTGTCTTCCTCTAGTCCCTAACTTGGGAGGTTTAAATGCGTTTTTTTTTTCTTGCTTGGCTGTCTTGCAAACCCATCTCTGATCACCTGCTCCTTGTAGATCTCACCTTCTTTGTTGTTATGTCACGTTGTTGGACTCCTAGCTCTGGCTTTGATTAGCATTCAAATTGTGTTCTCGTTTCACTGAGGAAGTGTCTTCAGTTTTGCTAGGATGCCAACTTCTTGATGTTTTATTATCTTCTGTTGACAACTCCCAGCGCACATTCTAGGTTTTGCTGCCCCACTGAGTCTGTGGCTGTACCTTCTTCTTTTTGTTCCCTGGCATCTGTTTTGGGTTGCATTTTCCCTCGGTTTCACTGTTAGGACCACCATATAATTTATCATTTATAACAAGACAATTTTGAAAGAGAAGGCACTAGGATAATAAAATGGCTCAATTTGAAAAATCTATCAATAGACAAGTTAATATGATTATATTAAAGACCTATAAAAATAGTTTAAGAATCCTAAGCAAAAGATCAGTAAGTAAAATTCAATGATATATTAAAAACATGATATGTCATGAGCAGGCAAGTGTAATCTGGCTCTATAACTATTGTTTTACATTTGAAAATGAAAGGACATTTATACATCTACAAACGCAGGAGCCATATGATCATTGTGACACGCAGAGAAGAAAAGATGTGATGGTTTTCTCTAGTTGTTTACATCAAAAGCATAAAGAGAATGAGCCCCTCGAAGGTGTCCATTATGAAAACATACTTCTTGAAATATTGATTTTTGACACCTGATGTTAGAAGTGAGACAAAAATGCTTTCTTTCTGTTTCTGTTTGAGCTGGCACTGGCAGTCCCATCAGATGCAATCAAGACAAAGGACAAGTTCTAGGTGTGCCCTAATGCTTCCTGAGAGGTGTTGGCCTGCTTGGTTAGATTCAATGAAAAAAATCTATTTGATGGCCTAAATATGAAATGCCCTCACGTACTCTTATATTGAAGCCCAGATCTTTAGTGCTATCACATAACTGGAAGAAGTAAGTTACCAGAAGTATATTCTTGGTGTATATGCTGTCCTGGCCCCTGAGAGGAGAAAATTTTGTACTTTCTTCCCTTGTCCCCATGGTGATCTGCCTCTCCATGGTCGGTTTAAACACAATAGAGGCAGATGACCAGAGACAGGAATAAGTGGCATTGGGAGCCTAATTAAACATTTCTCTTTTAGAAGTTGTTCAGTCAGTTATCTTGTCATGGTTACAATGGGTTATTTTTATTGTCATCTTTACTGGATGCAGAATTGCCATAAGGACATACCTATGGTGTGTCCTTGACTGTATTTCTATAAAGGTTTAACTGAAGAGGGAAAGATTGTGATTCTGGACTCAATAACAATAAGGCAAAAAGGGAGCCAAGCACAACATTGTCTCTCCCTGATGCCTGAATGTGGATGCAATGTGACCAACTGCTTTACATTCCAGACACCATGACTTCCTCCTATGATGGACAATACTCTCAAACTATGATCTAAAGTACACCTATCTTTCTTACATTTCTTTTGTCTGTTTCCTGTCAAAGCAAAGACAGTAGTGACCAGTGTAGTGATAAAAAGTTCACTAGACTGCATGATGGACAATAAACACAGATCAAACAATTGTGAAAGTTACAGGTTCATCTCTACCTTTGGAATTTTTGTATCCTCTTAAAAATGATGTCTACTCATAATTATATTCTTTTGTTTACAACTGCTGAAGTGTTGGTAGAACAACTTGAAATGAGCAAATAAAAGTAGGAACAAACCATAAAACAGTTTTGGATTTATAACATATCACAAATAAGAAAGCCACAGTGTTTTCAGACCCAGGCCAGCTGGCCTTGGTGAGTTCCCAATCCCCATTGTCTCCGTGTATGGGTGCACCCCTCCCGGTCCTAAGTTCCTTGCTTGTGCTCTCTCTCCTTCTGCTCCTGATTTGGACCTTGAGATTTCAGTCCGGTGCTCCAATGTGGTTCTCTGTCTCTGTCTCCTTTCATCGCCTGATGAAGTTTAATATTCAGGAGAAATATTCAGGATTTTCTTTGGGTTCTCCTTCTTATTTAGCTTCTCTAAGAACCCGAATTATAGGTTCAATGTCCTTTATTATCTGAACATAGCAGACAAGGAGGACTACTGAGAACTCAAGAACAATGGCAATGAATTTTTGATTCTACTGGACCTATTGGTTTCGTGGGAGCCTAGGCAGTTTCGTGGATGCTCACCTTACTAGACCTGGATGGAGGTGGGTGGTCCTTGGACTTCCCACAGGGCAGAGAACCCTGATTGCTTTTTGGGCTGACGAGGGAGGGGGACTTGAGTGGGGGAGGGGGAGGGAAAGGGGAGGCAGCGGTGGGGAAGAGACAGAAATCTTTAACAAATAAATAAATTAATTAAAAAAAAAAAGAAAGCCACAGTGGATCAGCACACTGCTCACAGAGACAGGATGACTTGGCATTTCATTTCTTTATCTATTCTAAGTGTGTCTACTCTCCACTTTACCACATTTGTTATAGGATCATTTGACTGGCAAATAATAGTTTCATGAGCCTTCCTGATTATAGTTGGGTGGCTACATACTAGAAGTAGCTGAGATTATAGTGCTGAGAACACCACATCAGAAGGAATTAGCAGAAACTGACCACTCTTCTCTGAGCAGACTGCATAAACAGGCTATCTGCATTAACCATTGAGAGGGAGAGCTTGGTGCAATTATCCTAGAAACAGGAACAGAGTGAGGGTTACTGCTAGTCATGTAATAATTTCATGTTTACAGGATTAGAAATGCTTTAACTCTCCTGGTTTCTTGTAGGTTTGAGCAGTGATATGTGGTGCATCTACTCACCTTAAAGCATAAGATGATTTATGTATCTTCTCACATATTTTTAGAATACATGTACTTTTAAAGAAATTGACAGAAAAATAGTATTTTATATCTATCATATTAATGTCTTCATGTATTTGTGAAAATTTATGTTTCTCTCTTGTAATTTTTTTCCTGGTTGATAAACTTCTTTTTTATTATTTTTATTGAGCTATACATTTTTCTCCACACCTCTCTCTCCCCGTCCCCTTCTACACTCTCCGGTGACCCCCATTCTACCAATTTACTCAGGAGTTATTGTCTTTTTCACCTTCCTATGTAGATCCCTCTATGTATCTTTTAGGGCCCTACTTGTTATCTTGGTTGTCTGTAGGTTGGTTTTTTCTTTGCTTTATGTCTAGAAGCCATTTCTACATGAGTTTATATTATATCTGTCTTTCTGGGACAGTGTTACCTTACTCAATATGCTTTTTTTTCTAGATCCATTCATTTGCCTGCAAATTTCAAGATGTCGTTATTATTATTTTTAACCATTGTGTAGTACTCCATTGTACAAATGTACCACATTTACTTTATCCATTCTTCAGAGAGACATTTAGGTTGTTTCCAGGTTCTGGCTGTTACACATAATGCTTCTATGAACATAGTTGAGTATATATCCTCATGGTATGATTGAGTATCCTTTAGGTATATACCCAACAGTGGTATTGTAGGGTCTTGAGGTAGATTGTTTCCTAATTTTCTGAAAAATCAACATATTGATTTCCAAAAAAGCTATGTTAGTTTGCCCTTTCACCAGCAATGGAGGAGTGTGCCTCTTACCCCATAATCTCTCTAACATAAGCAACTGTCATCAGTGATTTTGATCTTGGCCATTCTTACAGGTGTAAAATGGAATCTCAGAGTTGTTTTGATTTGCATTCCTCTGATGGCTAAGGATGTTGAACATTTCCTTGAATGTCTTTTAGCTATTTGAGATTCATCTGTTGCGAGTTCTCTGTTTAGGTCTGTACCCCATTTTTATTAGATTATTTGTTCTTTTGAACAAATTTTGTCCTTGAGTTCTTTGTATGCTTTGGATATCAGTTATTTGTCCAATGTAATGTTGGTGAAGATCTTGTTCCAATCTATAAGCTGCCATTTTGTCTTGTTGACTGTGTCCTTTGCTTTATAGAAGCTTCTTTGTTTCGGAAGGTACCATTTATTAATTGTTGCTCTCAGTGTCTATGCTACGGAGGTTATATTTAGGAAGTGATCTCCTGTGTCAATGCATTCACCATTGATTATGTTACATGATCTGACAGTAAATTCAGTTTGGCATTCTTTGTCCAACAATGCCTTTGTTTGACCTTCATTTATTTATATTTTTTTATGATTTTGTGTATGCCTTCAGCATAAATTAATTACCTTTTTTTATTTATTAAAGATTTCTGTCTCTTCCCCACTGCCGCCTCCCATTTCCCTCCCCCTCCCCCAATAAAGTCCCCCTCCCTCGTCAGCCCAAAGAGCAATCAGGGTTCCCTGCCCTGTGGAAAGTCCAAGGACCACCCACCTCCATCCAGGCCTAGTAAGGTGAGCATTCAAACTGCCTAGGCTCCCACAAAGCCAATATGTGCAGTAGGATCAAAGAACCGATTGCCATTGTTCTTGAGTTCTCAGTAGTCCTCATTGTCCGCTATGTTCAGCGAGTCTGGTTTTATCCCAGGCTTTTATAGATCCAGGCCAGCTGGCCTTGGTGAGTTCCCGATAGAACATCCCCATTGTCTCAGTGTGTGGGTGCACCCCTCGCGGTCCTGAGTTCCTTGCTCGTGCTCTCTCTCCTTCTTCTCCTGATTTGGACCTTGAGGTTTCATTCCGGTGCTCCAATGTGGGTCTCTGTCTCTGTCTCCTTTCATCGCCTGATGAAGGTTAATATTCCGGAGGATGCCTTTATGTTTTTCTTTGGGTTCTCCTTATTTAGCTTCTCTAGGATCACTAATTATAGGCTCAATGTCCTTTGTTTATGGCTAGAAACCAAATATGAGTGAGTTCCCTCATGTTCCTCTCTTTGGGTCTGGCTTACCTCACTCAGGATAGTGTTTTCTATTTCCATCCATTTGCCTGCAAACTTCAAGAAGTCCTTGTTTTTTACTGCTGAGTAGTACTCTAATATGTATATATTCCATACTAGATGCCCTTCAATGGAAGAATGGACGATGACCTTCATTTATTAAATGTAACTGATTTTTAGGGACTTTATAGGAGTTGAGATAATTAACGCATGTGTTACATTATGTTCATTGGTATGTTGTGAATACCTAAATTTTATTTTGTAATTTAAAAAATATTAAGTATAGTCATTATTCCATACTATATATTTTTTAATCTTACCCCTTCCCTCAAATGGAATTTTGTATCATTAATCCAAAAGCTAATCCTCCTTCTTCCACTTACCAATAGACTTGTTATAGTAGATCAACAGAATCTGATTGACTATATTCTGATTCTCATAGTTTCTAATCAGAAGTCTGCAGTTATTCAAATACTTATTCCTCTATGTGTAAGTATAAGTAATGGTTAATATGCTCTGGTTAGTTTTCCATTGAATCCTTGAAGCTACTAATGGTGTTTTCCAATGTGTTTTTATATTGAATATTCATGGAATTTCTATATAGATAAACGATTGGGTTTGTTACTATGTTTGCAATTATAATAAAAAAACACAGTATGGTGGCATTGAAAAATGTACAGAGGGAGAAAGACACGTGGAGAGAAGGGAGAGGGCAGAGACTTGGAGGAAGGAGGAAAAAAGAGAGGGAGGGAGGAGAGAGTAGAGGAGGAAGAGCTAGAAAGGAAAAGAGGGAGAGGAAGGGGAGAGAGAAAGGCTGAAGGACCTCTTACGGTAGAGGGAGCACCTCATCCACTAGATGTGTCTTCTATAGCAATCTCCAGATGATTAGCTTTTTCTCAAACTTTGTTTATCTTAAATACAATTGATAATTCATGACTACTGATTTTGGATGTACTCATTAGGAACTTTCTCCTCCACGGTGAATGCCAATTCCAGGATGTCAAAATGTCCCAGCAGAGGAGCAGAAATCATCATAAGCTCCATACCACAAGTGCTTGGTTGATAATGGAGTTCTTGCTAATTCAAGAGGTATCCTGATTCAGATTTAGTATTAGGTAGAAAATAAATTATCTACTTAACCACTTTACACACATACATGTGGAATTGTGTGTAGCAGAATGCTGTAACTTAAGTCTCATTAAAACATCAAATTTTTAAAGATACATGTTATAAAATAAAGTATAATGGATCACAAAGCAAGAGTTCAAAATAAATGAACATCAGCTTCCCTACAACTGAACAAAATGATATCCCCCCACACCTAATAAGTATTAAATTCTACTGTTTGCTCAGGGAGTGGTGGGCCTCACAGCCCCTTCTTCATGTATGATGAAACTTCGCTGAGCCCAATTTTGTCCATGTCTTGTCCAGATAACCATAGGTACAATGAGCTAAAGATAGCAATAACCAGGTCATGCCTAGAAATTCTTTTGCTGCAGTTGCCTGACCCCAATCACTTATGTTCTCACCACCTTTTTTTCCTGTGATGTTTCTGAGCCTTGGAGGGAGTAATATAGCTGACTCATTTAGGGCCTGGTACTCTATCATCCCTTATTCTCAGCATTCTGGCCAGTTATGGATTTCTGTGCTGACTGCTTCTCACTGTAGTGAGAAACTTCACTGTAGATGGCTGATGGCAATTTACAATTTAGCAATTGTATTTAGCAATACAATAGTAGTAGGATCCCCCACAGGGTCTATGACACCCTTAGGCATGTGCTCCAGAGCATGGTTATAGAGTCAGCCTGTGTTCCTTTTGATGGAGGAACTCAGGCCTCACATCATCATAAAGTGGCTTGACACCCATTTACATATGGTCATGCCACAATTGTACTGCAGTGCTCCCATTGCATAGGAGATCATTATCATGGCTTGCAGAATTCACAGGTAAGACTAGGTAAGACTGTTAATAGCTTTTCTTGTCTAACAGCCTACACAGCACCATCCAGCATGATAAAAGCTATCCAGGAAGGAGGAAGCTTCCAGTTCAGCTCAGCATGCTTTCTCTATGTCGTGTGACCATGGTGTACAGTATCTTCTGCAATAAGTTCTTACCAACAAGTTCTGATAGGGAACTGAGAGCAACAGCGAAAGTGCATAGTATTTTGGAGACTTCTAGGGCATACTCTAAAGGTTACGAAGAGGAAAGAGTTACATAGTTTTATGGTAGCTTTTCCAGGGACAGAAACTTCAAAGTCAAAGTTCACAACTGCCCGTCTAGAGACTTTTCCTGCCATTTGACTTTCTCCTTCCCTTGAATTACTGACAAAGGTTACAGCAACATGGATTCCACCTACAAAATAAGTAGCCAATACTGCTTTGGTAAATTATGAAATTTTTTAAACTTGACACTCATGTCTTAATTTAGGCAGTGTTTGCAAAGCAAAGAAACCAGGAAGGATGATATTTTTATCTAAGAATAGGGCAGTTTGGTATGGGGCATAACTTATCCTGGGATATAGCAGGAGACAAAAACAAGGTGTTCTTGAAGTATATGCTACCATCATTTGTGCTTGTTCACTGTGGTGGCATTGTATATTTATAAAGGAAAGAATGAGCAATCGATTTGGCTTGAGAACTCCAGAGAGCAGCAGAAAGGTTTTGACATTTGCAGTGGGTCTTAACAGCATTAAAGAAAGAAAGCAATATGAGCAAAGATATGGATTTTAGAAATTGCACAATGAGGAGAATTATGGGATGTATAAACAATAGTATTTGAACTTGCAAATAATACTGGATTTGCAAGTGGTCTGAAGTCGATGTATTGAAAATAAGTTGTTCCCTGTGTATGTACAACAAAACACAGGTAGCAGGGAGCTACCTGATAGTGTTCCCAGCAACAGAGATGTTCAGAGGAAGGATTTTTTCTTAACACAGTGGAAAAGAATGTTAAAGGGAGCAAGACTATAGGCAGAGGCATATTGGTAAAGTGTGAGTTCAGGCCATGCAGTAGACAGGTGATATTTACATGGAGGAAAGAGGGGACAGCGGTGATGGAATTGCTCACCTTGGGACCAATAGAGGAATGTCAGCTGCAGAGTGGCAGTGAGTTACACATGGCTGATATGGTTTGAAGTTTGCAGCTGACTAAGTGGATCACTAACACAGAACTGGTAAGAGAAAGAACTTGAGGCTTGAGGGGTGGGAAATGAAACTGACTCGGAAGACAGTAGTGTCAACTTCCCTTTAAGACATCCATGTGCCGAAGTCCATCAGGAGATTAGTAACAGATTTCATTTGTTCAGTGGACATGTGTATAAAAAATTCATATTAGTAACTTTAGTTTCAGATATGGGCACAGAGAAAGGCCTGAAAAATCACTGCAGAGAAAAGGGAGGGCACTTTGCAAACAAGGAAATGAAGTGTCTGTCTGCAGTAGGAGAGGCAGATGAGAGTGACACCGTAAACCTCTACGACAGAAGAGAATTCAAAAGCAACTTGTTTATGTAAGTGTGGAATTATGGAGCTAGGCCAAAGGGAATGATACCTCCAAGAGCCCAGTGTATTTTATTTGTTTGTTTTCTGTGGGAAACAGTTCTTCTGAACTGTTAGTGGAGTAGGGCAAGAGAGTTGGGAAGTTATAAAAGATAAAAACTAAGAGCACTGGATGCAGGGTTGGCCTCAGATGAGAAGGAGAGAGGAGATGAAACAAAGGAGTGAGCTTCACACAGAAGAGCTAAGCGACGGTGAGCTAGCAGAGGCGGGATGCTTACAAACCACTAGGGAAGACATGCAGTGAAAAATGAGTCGCACTGTGCCCTCTGCAACTTCTGCAGTGATTAAGAGCATCACTGAAGGGTAACAGCATCTAATGCATTCTTACAAAGTGTGTCTCCTGGTCTTTTTACCCTTCGGCCAACTTTAATTAATTGAGATCCAGAGATAATACTTGACAATCGCGTAAGAAAAATTGTATAGATAAAGCGGAATGCAGGGAGTCGTTCTGAAACCTCTCTGGAATGAGAGAGAAACACAGTCTCCTTAAAGGTCTGTCATCTTCTTTCTCTTTTACCATCTCATATTTGCTTTAAAGACTTAAAAGATTTTAAAGGTTATTAACCAACCCACTACAGAGCATGTGAGGTTTGCTTGTTTACTTGTTTATGTTGATTCTGATTTATATTTGCATTTCTTTATATATCTATATGTGTGTGTTTCTATATATATTTATTTTTTTAAATTTTTAAATATCAACCCCAGTTCCTCCTCCCTCCCCTTCTCCCATCCCCACCTCTCTTAAGGAGTCAACAAAGTCTGTCATATAAAGTTGAAGCAAGATCAAGTCCTTCAAATATCAAGGCAGAGCAAGGTATCCCATCATAGGGAATGGGGTCCAAAAAGCCAGTTCATGTCCCTGCGATAAGTCCTGGTCTCACTGCCAGCCCCCTCCCTACAACAGATCAAGCCATATGCTTGTGCCCAGAAAGAATCTAAAGCAAAAGGAACCTGAACTTCATTACTGGTTTTAGTACCAAGAATAAGAGTTATCATGAAATATAATCCAGTCTTCTGAACGGGTCTTTTGCCCTACACTACTGGTATGGGGCCATTTCCTGAGGGTAACAAAAGAGAATTACATGCCAATTGTTATCTGAAAAGATTAGGAGGGATGTAAGTGAGATATCTGTTGCTGTTTTGAAAGGTTCAAAATTGTATGGATGGTGTTTAGCTATTAAGCAAAACTGGACACAATGTTGACATTAATTTGGTATTCTGTTATTCTTAATCTTTTAAAAATTCTTTGTTTTTTCTCTCTCTTCTCTCATTTCTCTCTCTCTCTCTCTCTCTCTCTCTCTCTCTCTCTCTCTCTCAAAAAGGTTCAATAACAAATTTTCAATTCTAAATCTAACTAATTCTTTCAAGTCAGGTCAACTTCACTTGCTAAATTAATAGATACTTAAGCCAATGAATGATAAAACTCCTAAGTTGGAAATTTCCTTCACTAAAGATTCCCTTGGGATCTCAGGACATTAGAAAGTGAATATGCTCCTCTGGAGGGCTCACATTCAACATTGTGGATTCAGAAGCTCTGCATGTGGAAGGAAATCACCTTGGCTGGACCCTGGCATTCAGCTGTTGTTAGTAGCTCAAGATTATCATGGTGAAATCCATAACCCACTTTATTCCCTACTTCTCTGCTGGCTCGATTACTAATTTATACTTACTGAGGATCTTACTACACTTCAAAAAATCCTTGTTTTTAGATCACCATCCTAATTATGAGATATGCTCTACTATAGAATCTCTTTTTTTTTCCCCCCTTCTCAAGGTGATCAGGGAGGAGACATAGACCTACATCCTCAGTCGCCTCCTATCTACGTCCCGGAAGCTGCATCCTGGAAGCTCTAAGAAACTTGGATTTTCCTCCTAGCACACACGAAGAGACTGCGAGCAGGTTGGCGATGGCGATGGCATTGGCGAGGGTGAGTCTGGCTCGGTCTCTCTCTAAAGTCACAATGCTCTACGGACGAGGGATGATGGAGTCGCCTCTAAAAATTCCAAACGTAGTAGCTTCCCTTTCAAACTCCTCGGTTATTTCTAGCATTCCATCCTCTTCTCCCGGAACTTAACAGCTAAGAATCTTCTGGCTGGTTTATCATCTCTAGCTGCTGGCCTCCTTGTCTGTTTCCGTAACTCTGCTCTTAGCTTCCCATGGAATATGAAACCACTAGGCGTGTTCCTACTTCTTCCCAGCAGCTTTCTTTCTTTCACAAGGAAACTTCTTCTTTCTATAAAGCAGCACAACTGTTTACTTCGCTTGGCAGGAAACATAGTGCACCTTGATTTCAGAGGTTGAGTACTTCACAATTTTAATTTTAGTTTTGCATTTATTTATTCTATTTTTTATTTTTTTAAATTTATTTATTAAAGATTTCTGCCTCCTCCCCGCCACCGCCTCCCATTTCCCTCCCCCTTCCCCGATCAAGTCCCCCTCCCCGTCAGCCCAAAGAGCAATCAAGGTTCCCTGCCCTGTGGGAAGTCCAAGGACCACCCACCTCCATCCAGGCCTAGTAAGGTGAGCATCCAAACTGCCTAAACTCCCAGAAAGCCAGTACGTGCAGTAGGATCAAAAACCCATTGCCATTGTTCTTGAGTTCTCAGTAGTCCTCATTGTCCACTATGTTCAGCGAGTCCGGTTTTATCCCATGTTTTTTCAGACCCGGGCCAGCTGGCCTTGGTGAGTTCCCGATAGAACATCCCCATTGTCTCAGTGTGTGGGTGCACCCCTCATGGTCCTGAGTTCCTTGCTCATGCTCTCTCTCCATCTGCTCCTGATTTGGTTGTGGAGAAAGGGGTACACTCATTCATTGCTAGTGGGAATGCAAACTTGTGCAACCACTTTGGAAAGCAGTGTGGTGGTTTCTCAGGAAATTCGGGATCAACCTACCCCTGGACCCAGCAACACCACTCTTGGGAATATACCCAAGAGAGGCTTTATCATACAACAAAAGTATATGCTCTACTATGTTCATAGCAGCATTGTTTGTAATAGCCAGAACCTGGAAACAACCTAGATGCCCTTCAGTGGAAGAATGGATGAAGAAAGTATGGAATATATACATATTAGAGTACTACTCAGCAGTAAAAAAAATAATGACTTCTTGAATTTTGCATACAAATGGACAGAAATAGAAAACAGTATCCTGAGTGAGGTAAGCCAGACCCAAAAAGAGGAACATGGGATGTACTCACTCATATTTGGTTTCTAGCCATAAATAAAGGACATTGAGCCTATAACTTGTGATCCTAGAGAAGCTAAATAAGGAGAACCCAAAGAAAAACATATAGGCACCCTCCTGAATATTAACCTTCATCAGGCGATGAAAGGAGACAGAGACAGAGACCCGCATTTATTTATTCTAATTGGACCAAATCTTATTGATAAAACTCTTAATAACGTTCCCATTGTCTATCAGCTCCAAAACCATTTTTCTGTACTCGGCTTTGGAATGTTGAGGCAGGATATCTAAAAACAGAGACTTACTAAGAACTGCTCCCTACTGGCAATTTCATGCAGGGCCACTAGAGGGAGACACAAGGCTAGAGCAGAGATGTTAAGGACTCCCTCTTGCCTGCTGCCTTGGGTTCTTTCGCTCTGCTTCCTCTTCCTGTGAGCTCCACCCAGCAAGTCTTCATTAGGCTTGAGGCAGCCCCTTCCAGTAGCAGCAGTTAAATCGAGTTTACAGTTTCTCCAGTGTCTATATAATCGGCTTTATTCTCTATCTCTCAGAGGCACCAACACAGGCCAGGCACACTTTTCTGAGAAAATCAGGTCCGAGAAGACTAGGGACCTTCGAGCTCAGACACCAGTGTTTACAATCCGGGTTTTTCACATGTACAGCGTGCCTTCTCTAAAGCATCAAAATTTGAACCATTCCAATCTAACGCTTTCCCTCCAGCTTCCTAAAGGATGGGAGCTCATTCAAAACACAATTCTGCTGTGCGGTGGTGGCACACACCTTTAATCCCAGCACTCAGGAGGCAGAGGCAGGCAGATCTTTGTGAGTTCGGGGCCAGCCTGGTCTACAAGAGCTAGTTCCAGGACAGACTCCAAAGCTACAGAGAAACCCCGTCTCGACCCCCCCCCCAAAAAAAACCCCAACAACAACAACAACAACAACAAAACAGTTCTTTCATAATATATATGAAATCCTTGTGCTTGCTTTATAATTCTGTGTTTTAAAGATTCTCATGAAAATCACTGATATATTTCAAGTCTCCTGAATAGATCTAACTCATTCCCATCTCACCCAAACGAATGATGGGTCAAAGCCACAAAGCTGTGATTTGTTGATGGAGCAGCAGGGATGAGGGACGCCACTATGTCATATCTCTGAATACATTTATTGACCATGTGTGTTTGGTGCAGGTATCCTGAGATCGCCAGCCTAAAAGGAAAAGTGACAGGGAGCCACTGAGGACACAAGTATATAAAAAGAAACCCAGGGTCCAAGACTTAAACAATCTAACTATTCACACCAGACGTTTTTTTTTTTTAACAAAATGCATTACTCACAGACAGCCGCAACCATCAGCATCCTCTGGCACCATATGAACAGCATTAACCTCCGCGTGGGCTGAGATCTGCAGAATAAGAATCTGTGTTTAACGGTGGCGATTTCCACTTGTTTCAGTTTGGTGAACACCACTAGATATGGTATAGCACAGAGGGGAGGGAAGGTCTAGGGGAAGCAAAAATGATTTGCTGTGTCGATGCTCTTTTCCAATCCCAACCTTTCACTTCTTCTTGGTTCCACACCTCCTTCATCATGACCTTTATTATATACCATTGCTAAATTTTAGAAAAAGATAAAATGGGACATTGTTTGAATTCTAGTCTTCCCAGAATTGGAAGGGTGGGCTTAGCAAGAACTGTAGAAAGAGCATGACTTCAGTCTTTTAGATGTTGCAATTCATTTATTTTGTGGATATGTGTGTGTCGTTATTAAATATCTTTGGAAAATCTGGAGATTGAATCCGAGGTCTAAAATATACTATATAAGTGGCCACTAACTACTTTCCTAATATTGCAATTAGTTTCAAAAAGAAAAAAATAATAAAGCTAATAACTTGCCACCATAGATTCTTTGTTACCTATATTTCCTTTCTTCTACTGGGAGATTGGGTGATGGCAAAAGGATACCATTGCATTTCAGTTTGGTATAGCTGCCTGTGAGCAGAGCATGGATCAACAGTGCACATATATATCTGTGGGAAGGTACTCATTGAAGATA
Source organism: Alexandromys fortis (assembly GCF_014885135.2). NCBI lineage: Eukaryota > Metazoa > Chordata > Mammalia > Rodentia > Cricetidae > Alexandromys > Alexandromys fortis. The sequence goes on from NW_026067919.1 coordinate 8,297,143, forward strand.
AAAGTGTGCTAAAAAACAAGCAAATGAGCAATGCCTGTGGAAATGAAATAAGTTAAAATGCAGCTAATCTTTGGGATAATGCACTCTCTCATGCTTCCATAAGGATGGGAACCTGGCAAGGCTGCCCACTTGAGAAGGTATCCAAGTCTGGGAGGTTTCAGTGGAAGTTACGGACAAAGTAAACACAGAGGTGTCCCTAGTGATCTTAACTTTGAAAACATACAGAAGCACAAAACTCCGAAAAATGCCTGTAGGGAACACACTCTGGATTCCCACCAAGTCCTTCACTGTCTTGCTAGATGTAACTATGATCCATAGGAAAACTGAAACACAACAGATGTGGACAGCTCAGAGGGAAAACACATATTTGACAGTTGCTGAGAAAATATATCAAGTTAAAAAAAAATATCTGATTTTTGTTCTCTAAGATAAAGAAACATGAAATGAAAAAAATAATATAGAAGGAAAGAAGAGGTGAGATTAAAAACAGTAAGATTCTGAGATAAAGTAGCATAAATTGAAAGGTTTAAAGACTGTCATAATCCCTTAAAAATAACATCAAAATTAAAGTTGGCATTGTGGTCTAAAAAGCATAAAATGATGCAGAATATTGAATTGCTATTGAAGAGAATGATTGACAAATTATTCCAGAAATCAGAGGAAAAGATATTATAGTAGAGAGGCAAGGATTCCTGAGAGAGTTGTAACTAGAGACTACTTGTTCACTTCCCGGCAGCCCAAAACCAAAATAATCATAAGAAACATTACAACACTGCTTAGCCTATTGACTCAGGCTTCTTATTGGCTAGTTCTTATATCTTAAAATAACCCATTTATGTTATCCTGTGTATCATCACGAGGCTGTGGCTTACAGAGTAAGATTCCAGTTACTATCTCCTTTGGCAGCTACATGACGTCTCCCTGACTCTGCCTACTCTCTCTATATCCCTTCCAGCCTGGCTATATTCTGCTCTGCTATAGGCCAAAACAGCTTCTTTATTAACCAGTAGTAATAAAACATATCCATAGCATACAGAGGGGAATCCCACCTCATCTCCCTTTTTCTGTCTAAATAAAAAAGGTTTTAACTTTAACATAGTAAAATTACATATAAAAAATAGGTATTAAGCAAGAATTACAGTTACAATATTTTGGTGAGTCTAAAATTTTATATCTAATTTATCTTTTATTATAGCTAAGGAAAACTATAACTATCTGTCTTCAACTCCATCAAAGACCCGAGAAAGATACAATATTACCTAAGTAAACAAGAAGTACATTGTAAGCAACTTCCAAATCTCTAGAATTGACAGAGACATCTCCCTGCGTAGGCAGTCCCACAAAGTTCTGTAATTTTGGGATATCCACCTTCAACCTACAGGCCCATAGTATCCAGCAAACTTTTCCATAAAGCAGGAAATTTGAAGATCTGTTCTGACTTGTAAAGCCAAAGTTTATCAGTTATTTCCTTCTGTGTCCTGCAGACTGTCTGGCAGTTTCTTCTGTGAAAGAAGGACCAACCCATCTTTTGAAAGGTTTAGCAGTCACTTTTCTGTGCATCATGCATATCCAGGTCAAACAGCATAAATTGAGTAATTCAGGCAAGAGAAGTTTCTTGCCCAGATGGGTAGCCTTGGTCACATTGAAAGCAAATTTCTTAACAAGTTCCTCCAATGCCCATCAACAGGCTAGCAGGTCTGTTGGGTATAAATTACCCTGAAATGTACCTGCATCACAGACAAGAGGACACCTCATGAGTCTATATGGGTCCCTTCCCCCTTTTCTTCTTCTTTTTAAGGTTTAATTTATTTTTAATTTTCTGTGTGCTTTTGTGTGTGTGTGTGTGTGTGTTATAGGGAGTGGTTTGAGTATGCGTGTTCATGTGAGTGCAACACCTATTGAAGTCAAAAGTTGGCATCAGAAAACCCAAGCTTGTAATTATGGGTCATTATGAACAATCAGATATGGACGCTAGAAATCAAATTCAGGTCCTCTGCAAGACCAATGTGCTCTTAGACCCCGGGCCATCTGGCTAACCCCATTCTTTATCTTTCTTATCCTTATGCAGCTTCTAGTTTCTTGGTGCTTCTCTTTCTTTCTGCTTTGTTCCTTGCCCCCTTTTAATTTTTTTTTCATTTTAAAACAATTATTTCTGTTTATTTCCCCTAGAAATGAGATCTCCCAATATAATCATCAGTCTAGTCATTGACTGAATTTGAAATGTAGGGTAAGGAATTGTATGCTCTACATTTTTCTCTTTTGCAAAGTGGGCCAAAGAACACAAGAATGGGGGACAAAGAATGGATAATCAGTAGGCTCTGGACCCTGGATTTGGTTTATAGTACTAAAAATGAAGATAAATAATACATAGTCATCTGAGAAGTGTGAATTAAAGCTCTTTTGAGACACTCCAGACAGAACGGCTATCTCAGGATCTCTAGCCACAGATGATGGTGAGGATGTTTGTTATTTTGAGACACCCCAGGCAGAATGGCTATCCTCAAGAGCTCTAACCACAGATGATGGTGAGGATATTCACAAGGAGAAACCTTACTCACTCTTGCGGGGAGTGCAAATCAGTATGACTATTTTGAAAATCAGTATGGAGTTTTCTCAAAAAATTAAAAATAGAACTACCATATGACCGAGCTATACCACTCCTGGGAGGAGCTCTATATCTGATCAAAGAAGTACTTGTATATTCATGGTACTTCTGCTCTATTCAAGGAAGGAAACAGAACCAGCCTGGATGTTCATCAACAAGTGAATGAATAATGAAAGCGTGTTGCTCATACAAAATGCAAGTTTATTTGACTATAAAGAAAAATGAAAATTTCTAAAAATTGTATGAATGGAAAGTAGAGCATTAAGTGAAGTGACCCAAACCAAGAGTGACAAAATCTACATGTTCTCTTTTACACAGGGCTCTTAGCCTTCAATGTGTTTGTGTGTCTGGAAAAATGGATATATTGTGAATAAAACTTAAAAATCCAGAAAGGAGATCAAATGAGTAAAAATAGGATCTTAAAAGGGTTTTGGGGTATAAAACACAGGCAACATGAAGAAGAAAATAGGCTGAATAAATGGCTACAGTAGAATGGGGAGTTCAGGAGCTAAGCCAAAAGGAGACTTTACTATAACACACTATGATTGAAATTAATGATATCTAAGACCTTGTATGTTGATTTAAAAGATAAAAAGCATTGCAATAAAGAATACATATTCTCTAGTTCAGTGAGTCTCAACTTTCCTAATGCTGAGACCCTTAAATTCAGTTACTTATGTTGTGGTGACCTCCAGTGATCTATGAAAGGTATCTTGACCTTTCTGTAGTACAGAACGGGAGAGGTCGGAATAAGTCTCCACCAGTCTTCTACCCCGCAAATACCACCAGGTCACCTGTGTTCCAAAGTAATCCCCAAGGTTTTATTTCCCCAGACACAGTTTATCCTGATTTTGTCAGCTCTTAGCCAGAAGTGGTCAGAATGCAAAGTTCTTCAGATTCAAGTGTCTCCAAGAAGAGGTTGCCCAGAACTGCTGAGGAAGACCCAAGGGCCTCTGCCTTTGTAGTAGGTGTTGTCTAGAGGTCTACTAGCTGTCCAGATCTGTGGTTCTTTCATTTTTTCTAAGGTAGACAGACATTGTCTAACCTTTCTGATTCTACTGGCCTTTGAAACAGAATGTTCTAGCATCTTTGCAGAGCAACAGAAGCCCTGCTGTTCGCACCGACATGGAAACATGACCTTACTGTATGTTGATGCTTCTGGGTACACACGGTACACACACCAGAGTATTTAACATCCTACAGTGTATAAGAGGTTCTGTCTTTGTTTTTTTCACTAACCTGTCTGCAGAAGGGAAGTCTAGAAGGCACACTGGGACGAAACTCTCTGTTCTTTTATTATTCAGGCCTAATTTTAACTAAACTCCACTTTCAGAAAGCTGAGGACAAACGCGGGAGTTATGGCATCTGTGCGAACACGGAAGCAGAGCTTAGTGTGCCTGGTTGTCAGCAGTCCGGGGAGAATCAGGTGAGGTGCAGGTGGTAGGTCAAATAAGAGAGGACGGGGGAGATTGACCCCTGTGGTGTTCCAGAGTGTGACTAAGTGGCCCTATAGGTGTCCCTTCCTACTCTCTCTTGAACATCAGGGCTGTCTCACTGCTGTTAATACACCTATCTAGACAACAATGAGGACCCTAATAGAGACATACATCGATATAATCTACACGGGTAGTAGAAAAAAAATCTCCTGAGTAAATTGAGAGCATGGGGACCTTGAGAGAGGGCTGAAGGGGAGGGGAGATCAGGGAGGAGAGCAGAGAAAAATGTAGAGCTCAACAAAAACTAATAAAAAAAAAGACTGAAAAAGAAACAAACAAAACATCTATCTAGACACTATTGCAATGCCTTTCAGAGTCTTGATAAGTTTGTCAGGTAATGTCTTATTCAACCAGAGATGTAGCCTTCAAGTTCAATTCCCTCTTCTGGGAAGGACTTAAAGGATCCAATTCAGGAGAAATGCTGAAAGCGATTTCACAGAATCCCTAACACCCTGTCCTCTGACTCCCACTCCACATCCTCGTAGAATGCTCAGTGTGGGTGGAAACTACAAATTTTGGAGAAAGCAGCATCAAGTCAATCGGAAGACATGGGCGTGGCAAGAGCTGCTTGTCTTGTCACAGCCAGTTTGTCTTAGTAACTGGCCATAAAAATACACGGTGGGGACAGTCAAAGAGCTTGCTCACATGGCCTGTGTGACTCCTCTTTCCTGCCACTGTCCTGAGTTCAGTCTTTACTCATCCCCGCACAATTGTCATGTCTGGGATGTTTTTCAGCCCGGCAGGTGTATAAGCTGGTCTCTGTGCAGCACGTGTTTGGAGCTAATTCCAATAAAGAAGAATGCTACTGCTCCCAGCCTTGTCATGGTCAATTACATTTGAATTAAAACTGTAGTGTAAAAGTGTGCCATGGAGCAGCCCTTGGTTAAGGCACAGTTTGGCATTTTGTGCTTCAGAACACTTGTACACAAACCCAGCACAGAGATCAGAACGATTCCCTTAGTAGCCATTCGAAGACTTTGGAGCCACATTTGGATCTCCAGCATTGAGTGTCAGACAGCAAGTTTCCATTGTGCCTTGCAAATTCATTCGGGGGCTTGGGGGAGGCCTCTTCTGTGTTGAAAGATGCAGGTAACCACCCTCCCACCCCTGTTCCTAGAAACAGAACTAACAAACAGACTTCCCACATTTTGAAATAAGAGATTTTACAATTTTGAACAAAGGATGACCTGATGCTTGTGATCTCAATGAGATGGGGAGACTTGAGCAAACGGGAGTTCAAGGAGGAAGAAGAGAGCCACTACTATCTACAGGTAAATGTGCTAAACACATTTAGTTGCTCAAAGGGTAATTAGCATGTAAATTGAATTCTGAAGTGGAGAACACAAATAATCATGTCACCAAGGACCCATCTACTGTGGAATTTTTGGTGCCAGAGTTTGACCTACACTCCTCTCTAACGAGGTGATAATGAGCTGTGAAGGCCCAAAGGAGCCCTTGGGTAGCAATCCTTGTAAAGTGAGAGGCGCAGGAAATGCACGGCTATGTGCATGATCGTCCTGGAATATAGCATGGAAGTCACTCATATCTGCTGCTGTGACTTCTTTAAGAAAGGGAATATTCTGTGGAAATAACATTTGCTAAGGTTTCTTTTGTTCTGAAGTTCCTGGCGCCATCCAAGGACTCACGTATTTAGAAATATGAGCATATTTGCCAAAGTAAAAGCATAAGAGCAATCTGCCCAAGGATGCAGACAACTCACCTTAGAGACCAAGCTAGGACCCATTTCTCATCCTTACTCTAACCCCAAACTATGCAAAAGGGAATTCAAGGTTTCCTGTGTGTGTGGCATTTGGTCGTTGTGATATAATCCCAAACCCCCAAAAGCAGCCTAAAAAAGAAAGAGTTCATTTTAGCTTGTGGTATCAAAGAGCTAGATGTCCGTAAGCACAGAGAGGCATAGCAGTAGGTGACCAAAACAAGCTGTGACAGTGGAGAGTCAAAGCCCAGGACACGTGGTCAGAAGCATCAGGGAAGTCAGGGGCGGAGGAAGACTTACTAGGTAAGAGAACACAAGTTCTCAGAACAAAGGCGAAGGAGAAGCAGGGGTTTAAAACAGATCCACATTGAAAAAAAATCACCCTACTGACAGTAGAATGCATGTATATTTTAATCTAGGAAAGCTCTGTTGAAAATACATGAATACTAAAATCAGCCCGAGGCAATGATAGGCTCCTTGGTGTGTGAGGGTATCCACACAGCAAAAAGTTTGCCCAAAGTTTCTGCAAAGGCTGATCCCAGCTATCTTTAATTGGTAGTTTTGTTCTGTGTGGCCGTCTCTGCTGATGTTTTAGAGGAGACTGACCCATTGTATGCATACTGATTAGATTCCAGTTGCTGCCCAGCCTTCTAAGACACTGTGTTCTGGCTCCCTGGCCCCTGCTGGCCACTTGGAATTTCAATGTCATTTTTTTTTTTAGTGGTAAGTCGTAAAGAGACATATATGCTACAAGAAGAATAAATAGCAAGGGGCCTGGTCTGACTTGTTGAGATCAGATAAGCCTGTCTGGGGAAGGAGGATTTCGCAGGATATCTACAGGGTACGAGAGGCTTTGGCTAGACGACAGGTAGTAGACGAGGTCTGAAAACATGGTGCTTTCAAAGCTTTGAAGCACAAGGCTGGTAAGGTAGTTAATTGAGTGTGTCCTGGAAAATCTGCCCCCTGGGCAGCTCTGCTGGGCCATAGCATTTCCTGGGACACGGCTGCCAGAGAGAAGGAATAGAAGAACTGGCTCTGTTTGCAGAGATACCCACCCTGCACATGGAGGGGAGAACTCGGGGTGGAAAAGATTAACTCATGTCCTCTCTCCTGCTGCTCTGAACACTGTTTCTAAATCAATTGAGAGAATATTTGGCATTTCCAATATGTCATAGAAGTCCAGATGACCTCCAATCACAGGTAGAAAAAATGACAAATCTCGGGGTCAAAGGAAGTTGCTATGTACAGAATACACACACACACACACACACACACACACATACACACACACACATACAGACAGAGAGATAGAGACACAGAGAGAACAAAGAGAAAGAGAGAGAGACTGAGGCAGATAGATAGAGACAAATAGGAACAAAGAGAAAGGCAGAAGGAGAAACTGAGACGAGAAACTTCAGCTTCCGTGGTATCAAATGAGCTGCAATTCACTCCATATTTACTAAGCTGCGCATAGCAATTACCAAACAGCTAAATGGTCAAGAATTTCCATAACATAAAATACAAATGCCTGATAGTTATATTTCAAGTTCTCCCCTTTGAAACCATAATAATTTAACCCTCAGCTTGGAGAGTCCCTGCTGACACCGGAGTTTGACTGACAGACGGGATCGGCCACTGTATTTTGTTTCCATTGGGATCACATTACCAACCTGTAATTTCTCCATATTAGAAAATAGGGCTCGATTTCCAAATAATGAGCAGTTGGAGGATGGCTTTGCCCTGCTGCCACCTGACACTGTGCCATTTATATCCCCTATGGTGCGACGGCAGAGACCTGCTTCATCTAGACACTTGCAGACAGGCCTCTGGCACTCCGTACCATATATTCAGGCCATCTTTCAGGAAGGGCACTACACGGAACTCCTGATTTCCTGAGGCACTCCACCCTAAGATCCTGGGGCCCAGAGAGCCTTTGTCGGATGAAAAGTATTTCCAAGACTCTTCTGCATGCTTGGGCCTTTATTGTGTGATAAGTATGTTTTTCTCCCAGTATCCATGACACAATGCATTCTGCATAGAAACATATCCACAAGAACATGGTTCAGAGAAACTTATCATAGAAATCCTGGCCAGACAACGTGAGGCGTCAACTACATCAAGGGCAATGGTAGGCCACATGCAATCTCATAAACTACAAAAGAACCTTAGTGAGGAGATTGCTGCACCAGATTGCATAACGCAAGGATGAAGAGCAAGAAGAAAAGATGAGGCCCAGTAGTGATCATGTCTAGAGAGACTGACATCTCAACAAGAAGGTTGTGGAAATGTTTTAGAAGAAGCCATTTCTCGTGGCAGTGTATCCCAAGAAGGTGAATATGATCTTAACACCCAGAGCTGGGTAGACTTCCCAGGAAAGATGTATTGCTGTGAGAAAGCTTGCTCCAGGTCTCAGGGGAGGGAGAATCCTGGGTTACCCCTCCAAACATGGAGATCTGAAGCTCTTGTTGCATTTCCTCCCCTGGCTTTGGTAAGCGCTAGTCTAGCTTGTGACCACCCAGATGATCCTTGGACCCAGTCTGGAAGGGGCTTGGACTAGAAGTGACTGGTTGTGAGGCAGAGTAGCAAATCCCCAGTGACAGGTTTAGGGTTGGATTGTGGTCTACACTCGCTCAACAAAGACACTTGGATGCCAGTTGCTCAGGCTTTGCCCACAGGTACAAAGAAAAATGTGCTTCTGAGAATCCCCGCTATGGTACATTTGGTTACTGCTTCAATGTAGGAAGCAGCAGGCAGGCCTCATTCTAGGAACCCCTATAGCCTTCACTGGAAAACATCATTTCAGTTCTAAAACCGCCCTCCAGAAGGAACTCCCCACCCCTTTCTTCTGTAATAAAGATAATCTCATAGAATATCGCTAGCATAAGAGTAGGGCAGACATGAGATAAAATTCAAGTTCTGACATAATTAACCATACCACCTTAGGTGAGCCAGCATATTCGTCACTGTCCATGAAAGGGAGGTGATCCTGAGTTGAAATTGGACATGTGGGCACAAGAAAGAAATAGTCTGTCATATACCAAAAGCTTAGCATTTTCCTTAACCTGTCATGTCCTAAACCTGTACAGAATCATCCCCCCCCTCCCCTGCTCTCTCCTAGAATATACTCACATTCGAAGAAACACTTAGGAACATTCCAGCACCCCCCAACTGCCAACCCCAGTTTGTTTGCCTGCCTTTCCCCTTCATTTAATAGTGAGATACAGACCACTCAGGCTGGCCATTACACTACTGAACCTCTGAAGCATGAAGCTCATTGGGGGAACCTGTAGTGACATTTCTTTTTTTTTTTTTTTTTTTTTTTATGGAGTATCTGAGAGGACCATGGCTCTCCAATAACTTATGCCAAAGGGACTTTGGACTCCATGAGTTTATCCTTTAATAGGAAGCTCATTTTGATTTTTGGCAATGGATCTTGAACTTTCCAGGGAAATGCTGGACTGAAGAGGTTTTTCAAGGACCATCTTCTGTGTCTTATTAATATTCCATCACCCCCTGCCATGAACACTCAAGACACAGTGTGCTCTTAGTTTGTGCATGTGAAATGATTGAAGCAGCAAGTAGTAGGGGCTGACATTAATTGAGCCTTGCTCAGCAATCCCAAAGGAAGAAATGGTGAGGCCACAAGACGCTGAACTGCAGTTCTGCGGATACAAGCTGTTCATTGCAAGACATGCCAATCAGCCCATTTGCAGACTGTGAACAGAGGTTCCAAGGCATTATTCACTTGCCCTGCGCTCCACATGGTTAAGCTGCATTTGGTGTTCATGTGGTTGACAGTTTGTTTTCTTGATTGCTTCAGGATGCTCCGTCCTTCCTCTTCAGAAGGCCTGAGAGTCTGGTGCTGGCATCTCGTGGTTTCTCTGCCCGGTGCTGTCTGGCACACACAAACTTATCTGGCTTTGTCAAGCTGACAACAAGTGCTGCAAAGGTCCAGAGGACTGAGAATCTTGGAGGGTGAACTTGTGCCACTTGCCCTGGAGTCCAGGGAGATGTCTGCATGATTGATCTCCTCACATGGCCCTGGGAGGACTTAGTTCAGAGATCAAAAGCAAGAGGTTCCCAAAGAAGCATTAGGCCAAGAGTGTGCCCTTCTCAGTAGGCATGGAGACAGCACCCTTGCATAAAAGGAGCAATGTAATTAAATATAACCAAGAGATTAAATTAAAATTGGCACACAACCCAAGTTCAATTTTTATCTCAATCCCCACCATGGCTTTAGTATCTCTTTGTTTCATAATATATACCACAGAAACTAAAGCTACAGCTTATTTGAGTTCTGTACCTTATATTTGCCTTTTTATAAAAATTTTCACAGTAGGTACAATATCAGGTTATTTTAATTAGTTTTTCTATAAAAACACATTTGCGAGCATAGCCTGGTTTAAAATCTAATAGAACCGTAGTTTGTAAATGCTCAGTTAAAGATTTAGGTGAATATGACTATTCCTTCAATGAGTACTGTGAAAATTTGTTCACAGAAATTAGATTTTTGATGCTGTTTCATTTCCCGAGGTGGCACATTATCATCTTTTTAAGCTACATTTTGCAATGGCTTCTTGCTGCAGGTGGAGGTTCAATGTCAAAACTTTTGGAGGAAGCAGCTTCGTATCGTGCATTGGTTCTAGCAATAGCATGCCACCATTTGGGGACGGTTGCAGTTCCCTAAGGTGAATATCATCCTTCCCACACCAGCCTTACAGAAATCAGAGTCATGTCTCTGAGATGGCTGTCCCTTGCACAGGTGACAACCGATTTAAAAACCACGTAGGACTAATAGCTGAAAGCCGAGCGTTGCTGGGGAGGACAGGGCTGGCAGTGGCAGCTTGGAAATTGTCACGGGGTAATTGCGTGCCTGCCAGGTTATCATTATGCACTCGGGGCTGTGCACGGATGACATTAATACAGTGACAACCGACTCCTGAGGAGAATAGAGAGGGAGCAAGTCATCAGTGCTCAGGAAAGATTCAGCACACAGGATGAGAACCGAGGAAAGTTTCAAGTTTCTCCCCAATTCTTTCTGTTTCTTATTAGCTTAGTAATCTCACTGGGGTTATAGGAATGGTTGAGAAGCAGCTTCTGTTCCGTGAATCCACGTGACACAGGACCCGAGACACCGAACTATGTAAGTTTAGACTCTATCTATGGAAGGTTTCAACAGACATTTGGGAAAGACCATTGCCATCGTGATGAACAAGGCTTCTGTAGATGTCTAGGCAGAGGAAAGAAAATGCTGGGACTCAGGAAAAGCAGAGTGTGTGTGATGCTTTAGAAGTGGCTGCTTGCTTGAGACCTGCCCTCTTGATGGCATGCTTTGAGTCTGCAGAAGGAGTCTGCAGAATAAATAAACAGACAGCCACACCAACAAGGATGCCTCTTAGAAAGGACCAAGCAAAGTGAGTGGGGTGAGAGCCTGGATGAGGACAAATGGGTGTAATGCCGCATTTACACTGTGCCAGGAAAACTATTCGTGTGGAAAGTAGGAAGACAGAGAAGGGGTGGAGGGAGGTAGCAAAGAGGCAGGTTTGGGAGGGAGGTCAAGGCCTTGGTAAGGACAGGACAGGACTTTATGCAAACAGCTGCAGCACAGCGCTGTTAGATCTCCAAACTTGTGGGTCCTATGCGAAGGGCAGGTAAAAGAAGTGAAGGCAAGCAGCTAGTTTCTCTGATATCAGCTCTCTACTTGGGGCAGCCATAGAAAAGCTGTTATCCTGAAGATGCTTCCTCCATTTCCACGCAAATCCCGGCAGTGCCAGTTACTAGAACTGGTGCCAAGACGGGGAGAGTCTATTGCCTATGGCAGGTGTGAAGATATACCACTTAGATTCCCCTCCAAGAACAGACTCGCTGCTCAGCTGAAAGGAGGGTGGACAGCTGTCACCTTCCAGCTCTTAGCAGTGTCTGCTTCAGCTTTTGGATGGAGGTCAGTCTGCTCATGGGACAACCCCCTGCCAGTGTGTAAGTATTATGTATAGCACCTATTTCCTCTGTAGGCATTCACTTGAAAGGGGGCCCTATGAAAATGGACACACTTGCCTCTGCACTCAGCTGGGTCTGCGGAGATTTTTCCATGTACAGACCATGGCCTGACGTTCCTATTACTTAAATCAGCCTCTGTAGTGACTCCTATATAACAACTCCAACACAAGCATCTATTTCCTAAACCACTTCCCTGAGAGCTCAACAGATGCCATGACCCTGTGCCTCAATTTCCTGACTATAAAATGAACACAATAAATTTAAAATCAAATGCATGGTAATCTGTTGAAATAAGAGCGGCGGCGGGGCTGCGTCCCCAACACCCCGGCCGCTTGGCTAGCTTATGCCCGAAATAACAACACACAAACTGTATTCATTTAAAGAACTGCTTGGCCCATGAACTCTAGCCCTTACAGGCCAATTCTCGCACCTGGACTAGCCCATTTCTAATGGTGTGTGTAAGCACCCCAAGGTGCGCTTACCGGGAAGATTCTAGCCTAAGTCCATCGTGGGTTGCAGCTGCCTGGGAGAGCAGAGCATGGCATCTCCGGTCCCTCTGGAAGCAGAGCAGAGTCTGACCTCACTTCCTCTTCTGCCCAGAATCCTATTCTGTTTACTCCTCCCAACAATGTTCTAACCTATGAGGCCAGCCAAGCAGTTTCTTTAATTAACCAATGAAATCAACAGATTGATATATGACACTCCCACATCACTGTAATCACAACCACTTTCATGACAACTGTCAGCCAAAGGAAGACCAGAAAGGTCCAGATTCTACTGTGTTCTCCAGCGAAAATTCGGGGGCCCTCTCCCCTGCTTTTTTTTTTTTTTTTTTTTTTTTTTTGTATTTTCTAGAATTTGACTCTGGATGTTTCCCACTATTCAAGTTTTTGGACCCAGAAACTGACCCTGATTTTTTTACTAGGAATATTTCTCCTTGTGTATCCTTCACATAGACTTTTAGTTTGTGCACCCACTATTTATGATATAGGCATAGCTGACTCATGAGAAAGCCTCGCTTGCTTTATAATGGCGAGCCTGTTCTCTAGAATGGAACTTTGAATTCTCTATAGGATCTGCATCATTGGCATCTAAGGATGCCAATCCAGAAAGTCTAGGTAGCACCATAAGTGGTTTTCTTCGTTTGTCTTCAACGGGTTGCTATGAGATTTCAGGACAAACAGATCTCATAGAGAGTAGGATGACCTGATTATAAAGAATTTGGGGTGTCATGAGCTCCAGATGTTGAAAGTGGGGTCAGGAGAGCCAGTTCTGTTGTCAATATCGCTGTCACAGATGGCAGTGATCTTTGAGAGATCATTAGAAAAGCCTCCTCTGCTTATATCCTGCCAGCCGCCTAGGCAGTAGTCATGGAGATAGTTTTCTTGGCAGTCAAGATACTGTTGACAACTCCTAGAGACTGCAGGGGCTTATGCTCCATGCCACAATCAATGGCAAGACAAGTATGGAGAGGTAGCACTTAAGCTATCTTTCCTTCTATTTTGTCTCTTCCTCTCCCTTCCAGTTGCTTTTTCTTTGTTCTTTTTTCTTTCCTAACTACACATGATTTATGAATCCACTGAGCATTTCTGACCTCTTTCTAGGTTCTGGACTCATACAAAGAAATGTAGGCACTACTAACTACTCATTGTCCCAGAACCATTTTATTAAAAAAAAAAAAAAAAAAAAAAAAAAAAAAAAAAAAAAAAAAAAAAAAAAAAAAAAAAAAAAAAGATAGCATAGTTTGGGGCAAATAGACTTCATGAAATAATTTTGAGGAATTAAACTAAAGCTTTGACTCTCAAAGATAGATTACCAGCCTTCCAGGTAAGGCGCAATACAGGATGATGAAAGGTATTGGTAATATAAGTACAGTGATAAATTCATAGCAAAGTGACCAGCTATTATCATTTGAATATGTCTCCCCCTCAAAGCTTATATAGTGGGAACTTCATTCTCAAAGTTGATATATTAATTGCATTTGAGGATAAAGCCTTTAAAATTCACAAGGATGGGTTACAGTGATTGACATGCCTGCCTTTACATCTAATAGGGATAGAGATACCACAAAGAGCGTGCTTGCTCAGTCTCGGCCCATCACACCTGCCCTTTGGTCTGATGCAGCAAGAACACCACCAGATTCCAGGACCATGCACTTGAGTTTTCTGGTCTCCACCTCTTTGAGTCAACCAACTTTATGTTCTTTATAAATTACTCTGTCTTAAGTATTTTACAGTAGAAGCAACAATGACAGAAAACAAACTAATCCATACCAGAATCGGGGTGCTTGTGAAGACAGAGAGGTGGAAGTATTCCAGAGGAGAATATACAGCATATATACAGCTAAAGATGTAGGAAACATGACAACTTTGGAAAAGCCAAACCCACGCAGGACTAGTACGCTGCAATGTAACAGGCCCTGGGAAGAAAAAGTTAGCTGCCAAATGCAGCATGAATTCTAATTAGTCTCAATAATAAAAACCCAGAGACAGATATTAGGGGATGAAAGCTGAAAGATCAAAGAAGCAGAGCAGTCAGCCACTAGAAGGCTCTTACCTCTACCAAAGCTCAGACCGAAGGGGAGATCCTATCTCTACAAATGCTTAGATTGGATGCTTTCACTGAATCCTCAGATTACACCTGGCTCTCTGAAACCTCAGACTGCCCTAACACCTGTCCCCTCCCACCTTAGTTGACATGGTATTTTGTAGGGTCGTTGGGCCTTACTTACGTGACTTGCTTTTATTGGAGTTATCTAGATAGAGCAATGTCCTCCAGACTGGAAGATTCCATCACTATTGCTTCTCCAAGTAGCTCTATGGACAGGAATCCACGAGCAGATTCTGATTTGCATAAATTTGAGTGAATAATGCAAATGTGGCCAAAAGGCCCAAAAATTGGAGAAATATTTAAAGTCAATAAGTGCACTCAAAATTTGCAGTTTCCAAAAAAAAAAAAAAAAAAAAAAAAAAAAGATCTAATTAGTGTAGTGTCTTTGGTGTCATTTCAGGAAATCTGTGATGGACACTGCTTTTGGCGGTGGCTAAATAATTTGCTGTGGCTAAATAATTTCCTTGACCTTATTTTCTATGTCCTTTGAGGTCAACAAATCATACTCACCTATCACCATGCTTTGACTTTTTTTAGTCAGTCAGTTTCTAAGTTTTCTCATTCATCAGACTTAACAAAGTTCTAAGGGAGTAGACAGTTTATTGAAAGTATTTACCGGGCCAGTATTTACAGTTAAATGCTATATGCTTTGCTGTAAGCACAATAGGCTTATGGTTCATGATAAGCTGTAAGCTATCCCCCCCCCCCCCAAACACAGCTCTTCCTCACTTTCTGCATTCCTGGGCATCTGCTCTCTAGCTTGAGTCTCTTTGCTCTGAACAAGGTTTCCCATGTTACTATGATACTGTGTCTCTTTTGCAGTGTGTATTAGTCAGCTATCTATCGCTGTAACAGAACATCTGAGAAAATCGCAGTAATAGCAGAAAAGTTTATTTTGTCTTATATAATTGTAGATTTGGATCTGTGGCTGGCCTGGGTGCTTTGGAGCCTATAGAGAGATCCCACAAATTTCATGGGGGCACAGTGGGAAAATCTTTTTTTGTTCCAGGGAATTCAGGAAGCAAAATGAGTTGCGGGGGGGGAGGGGGGGAGAAGGGACTAAAACACCAATAGTCCATTCAAGGTCATGCTCCAGTGATGTCATGCTCCAGTGGCGTCATGCTCCAGTGGCGTCATACTCCAGTGACGTCATGCTCCAGTGATCGAGCTTCTTTTTCTTCCTCTCAAGTGGCCAAGCAAGTCTCAAGTCCCTCAAAAAAGAGCACGAATGTAAACCTTACCACACAGCTTGCCATAGTCTGTTAGAAGCCATCTTGAAATACAAAGTCATTACTAATACAAAGAGAGCAATACAAAGTCATTACTTTCCTATCCCTCTGGACTATTAGAGAACTGGATCAAAGTCTGTGCCCTTCATAGATCAGGTATAAATTCAATGTTGTGAGTTCTTCAGGGAGTTGAAATACCTGGCTGAATGTTCCGTCTCCGATTCCTGTGACTGATACCTTGAAACACAAGTAACTGTTTCACAGCACACAGTGGAAGAAAGGAAACATCCTTAGCCACCGCCATAGAGGTACCATACAGTCTTGTCTTACTTCCTCCGCTCCGCCCAACCCCCCCCCCCCACAAGCTGGGGGCATTTCTTTTTGCTCTTATTCAGCTTAAAACCTTCGTGATTACAGAGGGGGATATTTTAAGGCATTTCTTTGCATTCAGAAAACCTTTCTCCTGAATAGGTTAATGTATTATTCCTAGTACCCTGTATAAAATGAAGGTTATAAGAAGTTTTTCGGGATTGCCAGAGGGAGAGAGAAAGGGAGAGAGTTTTGCATCACCTATGTGGAGGTTAAGTGTTCAACAAATAGTAATCTGTGATAATTACAGTTTCACAAAGACCGTATACTCACAGAGATTGCTGGTCAATCCCTCTTACAAGGAGTAAGTAAAAAGTATCAGAAATGCACCTCAAGTGGACATCTTTCTAGGTACACGACTTCGGGCCAGCCATGAACTTTCCAACCGGATTTATAAAACAGGATGGTAACGACATTATCTTCACCATACTACCATTATGAAAGCGGAATAGAGAAAAATGCATGCGGCACTGGGAATACAGCAAGGGCTCCCTAGATGTTAGATATTATCATTGTCTGTCTGAGCCTGACAAAATCCACAAAGCTCATAACAGTGGAAAGCAGAACTCTGCCATATGCTTGCTAATGCACATGGCAGTCCCACTGCTCCTTTGACAATCCTGTAATAGTTCCAGTAGGAGTTTTGTTTGTCTGTCTGTGCCTCTGAGATACTAGGCTGAGGCCTTTGGCGTATTAGGGGAGGGAGGATTGTGTCCAGCATGTCTCATTTCTCTAGTACAGTATGAATGGCACAGAGACCATGCAAGGGCCAGTGCATCGTGCAATCTGTCCTGTGTTATACATTTTCCAGAACGAGACGCTAATGTGAGAAAGATCATTTACAGATGGTCTACTAGTTATATAAGAAAACAGCAATTAAACACGTTGAGATAATTAACAGTGTGCACATGATTAACAATGCTTTGTCGATGCTGGAAATTAATGGAGGAGATGCCAAAGAAATGTAATCCCACACTTCAGTTAGAATTTCTTCTTTAATTATATTAATTTACAAATTTAAAAACAACAATCACATTCGTTTAAACAGAATGAGTATCTTAAAGGCAGAAACAATCAAAGGGGATCTCCGCTTGGAGAACAGAACGTAATGGATTAACCTTATTTTTTGTCCCTACCAGAGGACAGTGTAATTAAGGACAAACAACCTGCTCCAGCTCAGGGCTGTCCACAATGGATTCATCCAACCCTTTCGTAAGCATAATTTGTTTTCAAGATAGCTGGCCCGCTGGTATCCAACAAAATGGAATTGTTCTGCAGCTGTGATTCGGGTGCCCTTCCCAGAATCAAAGTCCTGAGTTGACACCCAGTACAGTACAAATTCTATCAGCACTTTCTTTTTTAAAGTTATATATAGATATACATGTGTGTATGGTATATGTTCCTGTCTGTATGCATGTTCACACATGTATAATCATATCTGTGCTCCTGTACATATGTGCCTATGCACAAGGAAACTCAATATTGACATGGGGATTCTTCCTAAATCACTCTGCATCTTATTCATTGAGGTAGAGTCTTTCAGTGAACACAGAGATCAACTATAAGGCTATTCTGGGAGCCGGTTTACTTTGAGGACCTCATTTCTTCACTCTCCCATCCCTTGAATTACAGGTTGTCTGATACAGGTGACCACCTGATATATCTGTCTATCTATCTATCTATCTATCTATCTATCTATCTATCTATCTTAAGATTATAATATAATTACAAAGATTTTCCCTTCCATTTCTTCCCTCTAAACCCCCCTGCATACCTTTCCTTATTCAAATCCATGGTCTCTGTTTTCATTAAAAATTATTACATACAGCCGGGCGGTGGTGGAGCACGCCTTTAATCCCAACACTCGGGAGGCAGAGGCAGGTGGATCTCTGTGAGTTCGAGGTCAGCCTGATCTACAAGAGCTAGTTCCAGGACAGAAACCAAAAACTACAGAGAAACCCTGTCTCGAAAAATCGAAAAAAGAAATTATTACATACAAACTTGTATGTATACATATATTCCTAAATGNAGAGAGAGGCAGGCGGATCTCTGTGAGTTCGAGGTCAGCCTGATCTACAAGAGCTAGTTCCAGGACAGAAACCAAAAACTACAGAGAAACCCTGTCTCGAAAAATCAAAAAAAGAAATTATTACATACAAACTTGTATGTATACATATATTCCTAAATGTAGCCTGCTCAGTGTATATAGTTTCATTTGCATGTAGGTTTTCAGGGCTGGTCATGTGGTACTGGATAACCAAGTAGTGTGTTTACTCTGGGGAAGACAATTTCTCCCATTCTCAACATTTTAAGTTGTCTCTAGTACTTTGTGTAGCTTGATGTCCCGTGGGCTTTCTTCCATCCACTTTGACATGTCTAATCCACCTTATATATTTTTTTATAGGTTCTGGGCATTTGGACTCTGGCTCTAACTCTTGTAAGGCAGGCTTTTTTTAAACTACTGAGGCATGTATTCAATTCCAATACAGTGCCATTTCTAAATGGCATTCACAGAAACATCAGGTGCGCATACTCAGTACAGTGCCTCACCATCCTTGCCCCCACCAAGTCTCATGTTTCCTCTCTGTTCACATCAATATCCTACAATCCCATGACCATCCCCAAAATTATTAGAGCATTTCCTAAGGTGGGACCCACACACTATTGCATCTGGGGCATCCAAGGACATACGTCTGCTGAGAGAAAGAAATAACATCCTTGAGAGGCAACTTGGTCCAGGGTAAACTTGGACAGAGTAGTTCTTCCTCTTACCAGCTGGCTGATCTTGGACAAGATTCCATGATTCAATGTTTCTAAACTTGTAAAGTGGGGATAGTATGTTATTATCTACTTCATGGAGTTATTTTGAGTATTGAAATGAAACAATCCCTTGCATGTTAATTCTTTCCACTCATTGAGACTGTGATTAGATCCTTAGTATTCAGGCAGCTGTGGAAGGGTTCATTTAACTTGAAGCAAAGAAAGGGGTGGAAGAGAGTCAGGACATTTAAATGTTTTAGTTGACTATCTCAGTGATCACAGTCAACAACAGGAGAGGTTCTTCTATATAAGAAATGGTTGGGCTATAAAAGGGAGGGGACATAAAAAGTATAATTGGGATATAGCTTTGATTCCAAGAGCATTATTAAGAAAAGGCTATAGTGAGAAAGGAAATGGCCATTGATCGACTACTGTGTCAGCTTGGCTCTGTGTTTATTGTTTAACTCATACTCCTCATAATTGATGAATTTCAACAATCTGGCTTGAAGCCACCTCTCTGTTGATCTCTGTTCTGCCTTCTTGGGCCTCTGAGATCAAGACTCTATGTCTGGCTGATGAGCACCTTCCTCCAGATTACATCCTTGAATAAAACCATGTCACAAGGCTCCAGAAAGGAGTTTTCCCTTTGTCCATCCTTAGTGAGATGTTTGGTGACCTTCCATGTCCAGAGACCACTGTCTCAGAGCAGGACACTTGTGTCCTTTGACAACTGGCTTCTCTGTCTAAACTGAAAGTGTTCCTATACTTGTGTCTAATAATGAACATAGATGTACTTTCTTACAGCTCTTCAAAATATACTATTTTGAGCTTCTGAATCCAAAATCACCTAAAATAAAGACAGCAACAAACCCATAGACAGCAAAAGGAAACAACATTCTAAGCCTTTTTCTGCTTTGAGGCCCTTGCTCTTTGTCTTCCCATTGTCTGATTAAGGTCCCATTGAACTTTCTCATCTCTACAGTCCGGTACTTCATGAATTATCCAGTATCATTTCAATAATTATCTTATCCTAAAGTTATCCTTGACAAGATGGCTCCTCTCACATATGGCTGTGACTTTCTTTCCAAGGCTTCTATCTATCGTCATTCTGACTATGACTTCTTCACCCACCCCAACTCCTTTTACTATACTAAGCCCTTTCAGACCCTGTTTATATCTAGGTATTTATACAGAACCAAACATGTTAACAAAAATAGTTACATTTAGCTTGATTAATTATTCTGGTGAAGATGAGATACTTCAGAGTCCAAATTGCTTCAGTCATTCAGATAAGATACTGTTGGAAGACTTCCAGTACATTCTCATTAGAATGGACATAGATAAAAGTCATTAGGATGTCCCATTCACAATCCCTGAAAGCAAATGGGATCTATTTAGAAGAGACAGTTAACCTGCTCCCCTCACTAAGTTCATCTCTATCTTCGGGCTGTAGGAGGAAGGTCAGCAATTACTCTGTGATTTCCTCAATGGAGAACTAACCGCCTGCAATTCAGCCTGAAGGAACCACCTGTTCACCAAAGCCCCCTTTTGAATCTTCGTAGTTCTGGTTGAAAATGAAATTTTCCTCTTGTCTCTGTTTTCTGCTCTCTGGAAAGCCTCAAGCCCATAAGTGTCAAGTGTTTAGCAATCACCTGCAGCGTTGCTGAGGTGCTAGCTCTGATTTTGGAAGGTTCTGGTTAGAGTTTGAGGCTTTTAGAGATTACAAGATCCCAGGTTAAGGCTGCACCTGTGCATCTGCAGAAGACACAAGGAGTAGGATGGATGTGCACTTCTCTACCTCAGTGTCCTTCTGAATCACCTGGAGAGTTGTGTACAAAAGGACCCTGTTCCAAGCAAGCCCTATCTCAGATCAAGTCAAAATACACACGAGACTTGGACATGGTGTTTTGGAAAACCTATGAAGCATACAATAGGCAGATGTCTTAGGGTACTATTGCTGTAAAGAAACACCATGACCATGGCAACTCTTATAAAGGAAAACGTCTAATTGGGGTTGACTTACAATTTCTGAGCTTTAGTTCGTTATCATCATAGCAGGACATGGCAGCATGTAGGCAGACATGGTGCTAGAAAAGGAGCTCAGCGTTCGACATTTTTATCCACAGACAGCAGAAGCCACTGTGTGTCATACTGGGCATAGTTTGAGTATAGAAGACCTCAAATCCCTTCCCTAACAGTATCACATTTCCTCCATCAAGGCCATACCACCTAACAGTGCCACTCCCTATGAGGGCCATTTTTTCAAACCATCACAGCAACTAAGTTTGTTCATTTGTAATACTTATTTTTAGAAGTCAAGGTTGAAACAAATATGTGGTTCATGCCTTGAAATCCAAGCACTTAGAAATCAGAGACAAGAGAAGATAGTGTGTTCAAGCCCAGCCTGGGCTGTATTGGGAAACCTTGCTAACAAACAAACAAACATCAGTAATCAAAGATCTTTCCAAGTGTTCTGAGAACAGTCATAGAACAATGGCTTGGGCATTGTTTATAGATTTATCAGAAAGTGAATAGGTGTATACATTCTGCCAAGTGCAGTGAATATGGAGTAGTTAGAAAGAAAAGGGAAGGAATTGATGATTTGTGCTACAAAATAGATAGATCTCAAAAATCTTATGCTGTGTAGTGAGAAATGGAAAGAAAAACCCACATATTTTAGGGTCCCCAATTTGATAAATCTGTGGAGACTGAAAGGAAAAATTTCCAGGGCCCTGGAAAAAAAGGTGCAAATGTCCTCAAACTGAACTCTAATGATAGCACCCATGCTGGTCAACTTTAACTACCAACTTGACACAACCCAGAATTACCGGAGAAGAGGCTCAATGAAGCATGACCTAGACCAGGTTGGCCTGTAAGCCTGTCTATGGGGGAATCCCTAACTGGCTGATTACAAAAAGGCTAAGCTTGTTGTGGGCAGTGCCATTCTTGAGCAGAGAAGCCAGATATTCATGAGAGTAGAGAAAGCTATCTGGGTGCTTGCCAGTCAGCAAGCAGGCAGCAAAGTACATATGTCTCTTATTGCTCTTGACTGTAGCTGTTTTGCTTCATGTTCTAGCCTTGACATTCCTGCCATCATGGGTTTATTTATATAACATGACATTATAAGTCAAATAGGCCCTTCCTTCCCATAAGTCTCTTTTGGTCAGGATATTTTAATCACTGCAACAAAAAATAAAACTAATACAGCCTTCCAAGTAGGCAAAGTTTCCAAAAATGCATTATGTAGTGTGTTTTAAATAGTTGAACTTTATAATATGGATCATATATCTCAATGAGGCTATTATTGTGTGTAAAGTGTATCTCAGTAGGAAACCATGGAAATTGTCTGGCTTTACCCAGACCTAATATTTCTAGAGTGGGAGACAGCACCCAGTGCTTAATGAGTCCTTCAGGAGACTCTGAGGGGCACTTGCAGCTGGGAAAGTGTTCTGGGAGAAGTTTTAGGGTACAAAGACAACCACTCCGGGTAATTGCTTACAGGAAAGCAAAATTGTGTTCCAGAAATGAATAAAAGCCCTCTGTAATGAGTGTGGAGTTGCATTTTTATATCCACTCCTCTTATTCCACCTCCCAGTTTAGTGTTGAGGGTGAAACGTAGTCTCTCGTACTTGCTGGGCAAGAGCTTTGCCACCAAACTACAGCCATATCCCCCCCCGCCACACACACACACACACACACACACACACACACACATCTTCACTAGCGATGATTCCATGAACTTGGGGAAAGCATCTGCCTTGTGTCATCCTGGATAGCCTCATCTGTGAATGGGTGTAGAAATGTTTGCTGTGCTGATAAACTCAGAAGAAAACATGAAGGCTCTTAGCACTGATAGACTTTTGTCAGGCATTTGTATGATGTGTGCCAGTAATAAGAGTTATTGGTGTTGTTTTTCTTCCTAGAAACTGCCACAATTTAGCCTATTTTGAGAAGCCCATCCTGGAATTTTCTGTAGCACCGGTGATACTTTCTTCTGCTGTATTTAGAAGATTGTTATTCCAGCAAATGTATATTTTTCTGGATCTTTCCTCGCCTCGGGGTCTTCTTTCGAGTTGTTTATTTTCAAAGTCTGTGTATCTCCTATTTTGGAAAAAGCTTCAGGACAATACCCTGCATTCAGTCTCACCCTCTCTGTTATCATGAGAACAGGCACCATATTTTACTGAAGAAATTGCCACCCCTAAAAGAGCTTTTGTCCTTATCCTGGAACCAAGGAATTGCTCTTTGCAGTCCTTAACTTAGTGGGTAGGCTAAACATCACAAAAGAAGAGTGCATGCATGCCCCCAAAGCCATCAAGATATGTGCTGGGCATTTGAGTTCAATCTCAATGAGACAAGAAGCAAACAGAAATGGATTTCTGTAGAATACATTTCAGGCTGGCATATAGCACTTTATAGCAATTGAAGATCAAGTCAAGACATAATCAACTAATCATTGGTAATCATTGGTAATTCAGGTATGAATCAAGCTAATTATCTAGACAAAAAGCCCTTCAAGTGATCTCTGTGAATTACAAGGATGATTTCTCTTACCATTTGGACCCAGGAAAGAAAGCCACACAACTATGCTATTGGGCAGTGAGTTAGTGCTGTTAAATTCCCACCATCTTTGTGTGCATTTTACCTACCTCAGCCATCCCACAGAAACACAGAGCAATGATCTTCTGCCCTGTATCCATTTCATGCCCCTGAGAGGCTTTCATTTTGAGTGGCTTTGTATTTCAGTTGCTCTCCTAATTTAACACAATTCAAATGGGAAAGACATCACCCCAGCCAAAGTCTCCCATCTTTGTCCAACTGTATACTTCTCAAAAGAAGTATGAAAGTGTGTGTCTTGTTCACTGGTGTACAAACTCAAAGACTCTTGCACACTATGATTTGGCATTATGCATTTATTAGGGTTTATTAGCAGTTCATCCTTACCCTGCTCCTGCAATGTAGGCATTAATGGATGAATTTACCAGGACACATGGGTTAGAGTTTTAGGCCTTTCATATGCCAGTTCACATGTTGCTTTTGGTTCCTCTTTCCCACATCTCATCTTTGTGGCTAAAAGAGGTAGCTAGTTTGAAAACAGGATATGACCTTCCACTTCTATCTCTAATTTTCTATATTGTATAGGACTCTAGACATATACAAGACTCAAAGTCCATCACTGACTAGAGATCAGGTCTGTGCCCTCTGCTTGGTGTGTTCTGAGACAGCCCTGATTCTTTGAACCAAATCCATCTCTGCTGAAAGCTGAGTCCAGTTCTTCTAGTAAGCTCTTTAAACGGCTTGCTCATCCAGTCTATAACAGTAAAAATCCCTGGTACAACAACAGAAGAATTGCTTGAAATTCCAATTAAACCAAGTCTTACCAAAGCCTTTTCCATTATCTCAGTAAGCTGCTTTCCACATTAAAGGGCTCCTCTTAATTAATTTCTTGCTGGTCTGTGGATGTGCAATACTTTATTATGACCTGTGAATTCAAACAGAGGAACATAAAGCATCAATGAGCTGTATGCTAAGTTCC
This sequence comes from Alexandromys fortis, assembly GCF_014885135.2. Taxonomy (NCBI): domain Eukaryota; kingdom Metazoa; phylum Chordata; class Mammalia; order Rodentia; family Cricetidae; genus Alexandromys; species Alexandromys fortis. The sequence goes on from NW_026067919.1 coordinate 8,321,462, forward strand.
CACCATCAAATCAAAGCAGCACCTCATTGAACTATCGTATGAGAGAGAAAGCAGTTTCTTGAAGAGAGAGTTGTGGGAGAAAGAGCAGAAGGATTTGGTGACTTAGATATGAATCATGGCATCTACTAAAAGCTGTTGACAAAGCTGTATCACCTCCAGCTCTAGATAGGCAGGAGAGACAGAAGGGGGAATAACTCCTTTAGCCATACTTCTTGGCCAGCAATGAATGCCCACAAAGGGTTTGTTTTATATATATATATATATATATATATATATATATATATATATATATATGAGAGAGACATGGTATGAATGAATTGCTAGCATCTCTAATCTGCTTATCATTGTCTTCCCACCAAGGATTTGTTGAAGTAAATCCTTCTTTGCTGTACTTGATGACTTCTTTGTTGTCACTTCTGCTCAGACCTCTCAGCTATTATCATGTCCTAGTTTTAGAAGGTGCAACAATACGCACAAGGACCTTGAGGCATTCCGCCTTCTGCTCAGCCTCTCCAAGTCTAGCTCAATGCTAAGTTAGAGGCCAAGAAAGTACATTTACCTCTACTTAGCATACACTCATTCTCTCTGTAGGCTTCATGTCTCTCTAGTTTTGATTGTCTTTTTACTAGCTAGTTAGTATGAAATGAGGCCTTACTTTTTTGTTGTTGTTGCAAACTATTGTTAGTTCTGCGCATGTGTGTTTGTCTGGTTTTTTTTTTGTGTGTGTGTGTGTGTCTGTTTCTATATGTGTATGTGTTTTGTTTTAAACAATATTCCCCAGGATATAGTGCAAATCTCCAAGTTGAGAAGAAAAATCCTTTTTCAACTTCTGCAGTGTTTCCCCTTCATTTCCTAGAAGTCAGTTACATATACAGGATAAAAAGTTCTCTGATTTATATACATTCTTGAGTGAAGAAGTTAGGCAGTGTCAGGGAAATGGATCAGTGGATAAAGCACCTGATTTCAATTCCTGAAATCCATTTAAAGGTGAAAGGACTACACAAGTTTGTTCTCTGACCACCTTATGTGCATTATGGCACATGTACACACAATAAACACACACATTCTCTCTCTCTCTCTCTCTCTCTCTCTCTCTCTCTCTCTCTCTCTCACACACACACACACACACACACACACACACACACACACACACAAATATATTTTTAAAAGAGATCAAATGGACTTGAGTGGTGACTTTGTATCTAAGAGCATTAGTTGCTCTTTCAGAGAACCTGAGTTAATTAAATACCCAGCATGCACATTGTGGTTCACAACCACCCATAACTCTAGTTCCAGGGGATCCAATGCCCTCTTCTCACCTGTATGCACACCAACTACATAAGTTATGAACAGATATACAAGTAGGCAAAGCACCCATATTCATAAAATAAAAACCAAAACAAGTCAAAGTTGAGATTCCAGGATCTATAGATAAACAGAATCCCTGAGAACCAGGAGTATGCGGCTTTTTGTTGGCACCAATGACATCAAAATATATTGTTTGCAATCCCTGCACCCAAGGCTCAGGGATTATTGCAGAAGAGAGGAAGGAAAGCTTGTATAAACCAGAGAGTTTTCTGTGAGGCTAAGTCTCTTAGTGATGTCAGAAGCTTAAAAAAAATCAAATGAATACTACTGCTGAACAAGTCAACAGCAACAGACCTGTTAAAATGGGTGGAGGAAATCCCATGAGGCTTCAGCCTTACACAAAGAGCTACAGGCACTAAGAAATGCTGAGAACATTGGAAATAGTCTTCCTCGGAAAAGAACACACCAACTGTTTATCCACTGCTAAATGGTCAGCTCTGAAGACTTATATACAGAATAACAATATACAGACTGAGGAGGGTGTATTTATGTATTTAGGAATATATATTTATATGCATAAATGTGTGTGTTAGTCAATGCTTTATACTTTGAAAAGACATCATGACCATAACAAATTTTACAAAGGAAAGCATTTAATTGGAGCTTGCTTACAGTTTCCGAGGTTTAGTCCATTATCAGTAATGCAGGAAGCACGGTGGGACACAACCAGACATGATGCTGGAGAAGAAACTCATTGTTCCAGTGTGGCCTTTTCTCCACCTTCCTTACACCAGAGAAGAAGACTCTATGCCTCTCCCAGAGGATTGCTCTCAGGTTAAGAATGGAATTATTTGGCCTGACTCATGTGTCCCAAACATAGTCACCATTCTTTCCTGTCAGTTCTTGTGACAAATTTGGCCATTGCCTGCCCAAGGCTTGACACCTGCCATTTCCTTGTCCTCTTAACTCCTGTCCTCCTGACATGTCTTACGATTGCTCCTCTTCCAGGTTTCATTTCTAGTATTGTCCTCTCACAGAATCACGTCTTTTTCTGAAGCATCCAGTTATCGTTTGCTTTACCTTTCCTGGTACCTGTATGCAGTGATAGCTGACTTACATTAGTTCACTTGTTTATTGGCCGTTATCCCATGACAATATAAACCCACCAAGAGGGCTGGAGAGATGGCTCAGTAGTTAAGAGTGCTTCCTGATCTTCCAGAAAAGCTAAGTTGTGTTCCCAAAACTCAGGTCAAGTAGTTTGCAATTGCCTATGACACCAGTTTTAGGAGGTCCAACACCCTCTTCTGGATTCTGGGGGAACCTGCATTCATATATGCACAGCCTCCTTCCACTAAATGTACCTGTAAGTCAATTTTTAAAATTACAAACCCAGTAGTACCAAGAGTATGTTTGTACAGCATCCAAGAAACCTGGCACCTAATGTCTTCAAAAAAGCAACATTTTGAAAAGTAATTATAAAAACATCTTAAACAAATGAAAATCCACACTTCCCTCTCAATTCATTTTTATAGATTGGCGGTTCAAATAGCACTGGACAAACACCTTTCAGAGGATGATTGAACTTGACACTTACATTTTAAAAAGTTATTAAATTTTTGTCATTTAACATAGTTGATAGACCTTCTACATTTTTGAGTAATATTGATAATTTGCATTTTTACTATATATAATACAAAATAGTCAATTTGCATTAACTATTTTTTTTCACATTTAAGGGTGTTTTCAGGGGCTGATGACTCCATTGGAAATGCTCTGGCTTTAACAACACAAGGATTGGCACTGATGCCCAAAATCTATGTAAAAAATGTCACAAATATCATATATTGATGGAGGAAGGTCATTGGTTAATTATAATAAACCAACTGCTTGGCCTCATAGCTTAGAACATAGATGGGAGGAGGAAACAGAATAGGATGCTGGGCGGAAGAGGAAGTGAGGTCAGACTCTGCTCTGCTCCCAGACAGCATGGATGGAGGCTAGAATCTTCCCGGTAAGCGCACCTTGGGGTGCTTACACAGATGATTAGAAATGGGCTAGTCCAGGTGCGAGAATTAGCCTGTAAGGGCTAGAGTTCATGGGCAAAGCAGT
>NW_026067919.1:8326659-8355380 GCF_014885135.2 Alexandromys fortis
TTTTTCAGACCCAGGCCAGCTGGCCTTGGTGAGTTCCCGATAGAACATCCCCATTGTCTCATGGAAATAGAAAACACTATCCTGAGTGAGGTAAGCCAGACCCAAAAAGAGGAACATGGGATGTACTCACTCATATTTGGTTTCTAGCCATAAATAAAGGACATTGAGCCTATAATTCGTGATGTTAAAGAAGCTAAATAAGGAGAACCCAAAGAAAAACAGATAGGCATCCTCCTGAATATTAACCTTCATCAGGCGATGAAAGGAGACAGAGACAGAAACACACATTGGAGCACCGGACTGAAATCTCAAGGTCCAAATCAGGAGAAGGAGAGCACGAGCAAGGAACTCGGGACCGCGAGGGGTGCACCCACACACTGAGACAATGGGTCTATCGTGAATTGTTGATTTCTGAATGTATCAAATACTGAAATTATGGAAAATGTATCAAAAATGACTTTGTCAGTTTTCTTTCACAGTAATATTTTAACAGTGAATTCCATGTAGTCTTTGATGATTATGTATTCAATATATGTTTGATAAGTCATTGTGTTTCATTTTAAAATATAGGCTAGAGATGTAGATCAGTGGTTGAGCACAACCTAACATGTGCAAACTGTGGGTTATACAATCAATAACATAAGAGGGGTGATTAAGAAAAGAAGGGAGGGGACAAGATAAGGAAAGATGGGGGTAAAGAGAGAAAGAGGGAGATGCAGGGACATACTAAACATTGGGCTGTAGATACAGCATGCCCTTAGCATTTGCAAGTCCCTTGGTTCTATCCTCAGAACCAAAAACAAATTAATAAATGCAAAAATCAATACAAAAATAAACCAATTTAGTGAAGTTTACACTTTTCTACTTAAATTTCTTTTTGTCTGACATTGGCTTTTCTTCATCTGCATCCTGAATTTTCCCTTCCATGTTCTAATGTTCTCTTCTTTTTGTAGCATTTGCTGCAGGGCTGTTTATTTGTAAAAAGCTTATATTCGAGTTTGTTGTTGTGCTCTGACCTTATGTGAGACATCACATTTCAGTAATTGCTACATATGAAATGTTTTCACTTCAGTTTTCTTATGAGTCTGTGTTGTACCTTTTTCCTTCTCCTTTCTTTCTTTTTTCCCCCTGAATGATTTGGAAATTCTAGCTTTCATGGGGAAATTAAAAACTCTGCTGAGGCATTCAATTCAATTAAATAAAAATCAATTTTATCCAGACAATGGGCCATGGTCTTGGAATGTGGAAATGACCTGTTTCTTCCTCTGCAAGCTCCATTATCATCCTCCAGAGTTAACTTCACGTTACTCCCTGAAACTAAGGAAGTGATGGTCTCCTTTCCCAGACACCCTTACCTCTGTTATGCTTAATGTTTCCCCTTGTATACCAGTTGATAGAGGTTCATTATTTTTCTAATATTTTAGCTTTCAAAAATCTATTGAAATTCAATATTAATACAAAAGACAACCGTGTATTCCATATAAATGGATCAAACAATAACATTCAAATAATTTACTGGTGTGTGTGTTTGTGTGTGTGTGTTCTGAATCACTTGTTAATACAGGGTTATTCTGTTCCTCTTTCTCTACAAGTTTCTCAAGAACAAAATCGTCTTATGTAATGACAGCAACATTGTCAAACAGTGGGATTTAATGCTGCTACATTTGCTGTTAATTATTATACAATTTATATTTGAATTATACTATTTATCCCAATAATGAAATTTATGGATAGGGTGATCTGTTTTTTTTTTTTTTTTTTCTGTTGAGCACCACTTGAACCGGCAGCCCTAAGGTAGTTAACACTATCAATTTTGACACAAGGGATTATCTCTTGGTAGCAAGCAATGAGAAGAAGGGAGTCTGTCTTCAGTGGTGTCCTGATGAAACACACATAAACCTGAATCTAATCATAAGGAAACTCCATATGATCTCAAGATAAAGGAAAGTTTACAGAGTTACCAGGATAAACTGTTTAAGGCTGTCAATGGTAAGAAACACAAGGAGGAAGCAGAGACTAAGTCAGGAGAATTAGAGGATCGGATGACAGAGTGCGAAGTGTAGCTCTGGTGGGGACTGGAGCTACGTGATTATAAGGCAGAGGTTGGCAAACTATTTCTGCAAAAAGCCTGACAATAAGTATTTTAGACCTGATTGGCCATATGGTCTCTGTTTCAACTTCTCAACTCTGTGGTTATGAGGTGAAAACAGCAAGAGACACCATGTAAACAAATGAGCACTGTTCGGTTCCAAAACAACTTTGCTGTAGAGAGCAGAGGGCAGGATCTCTATGGTTTCTCTGAATCCTCTTCTAAAGGGCATTATTAGAAATGGCAGAAAATTTTGAATATGGACTGAAGAGGAATAATATTTTTGTGTTACCAGTGTTAAATTCCTAATGTTGTTGATCAATGTGAAATATCACTTGTAGAAGATTATATACATAGATGATATTGAAGTAACACAGAGGGCTTGCTAGACAATAGATTTTATAGATAATAAAAAGATAGGTAATAGATATACAGATCATAAGCAAGAGCAGATTACTCTAATTTATGTCATTATATGGTTTCTTTTGCTGATCCATGCTCCAATACAAGGCAATGCTTTCCAATTGGTCTGATGATTTTTGTCTCTTGTTTCTCTTTCACAACTTTAACATTTGCGGAAAGTCAAGATGATGCTTTCCTCAAAGACTATTCTTCAACTTGAGGGTTCACCCATGAGAGTCCGGCTACAAAATGTTGGTTGGCTCTACTATGGCAGTGACATTCTATCCCTTCCAGTTTACTCTAAAGGGAGACACATAGTGCCAGTTTATTCCACTGTGGGTGAGGTTGACCCTGACCCATCAGTAATCAGTAAATGTGCATTATCCATATTTTCCACTCTAAAGGGAACTTAGGTCACCATTTCTAATTTATTCTTTCCAGATCCATTTAAACAGCTTTTGTACTGATGATGGGTATCTTCCTTGGCTCATTGGCACTGCCTAACATTTCCTAGACTTACAGAAAGGACACTTGCTTTGTATCAGCGACCTTTAAGCTCAATAGGTCCCAGTGAAATCTTGTAAGGGTCTGAATTTGTTTCTGCTGCATTGAAAATTCTTTCCATTATATTTGCACATAACAGTGCACCAGAGAGGCTGAGCCTCTTAATCATGTGGGTGGGCTCCTTGCAGAGACCCAATATGTTTAAAAACACACTCTTCTATTTAAAGGTTATTGTGTGAATACCAAATAACCACCACTGCTGGGCATGAGGTGGTGGCTTTGATTCATGAGCTTTTCAGGGCTTTTATGATTTGCATTGCTATAGTTGGAAGGTTTTATTAAAAGTTATACATTATAATAACCTAGATTTTAAAAAAATGAATATGTGTTTTAAGATATTGATGTACCAACTACACAGCTAATTAAGAGTTCAAAAAAATCAAAATTACAAAGCTTAAAGTTTTGAATGTTTCAAATGCTTCTAAGGTGTGAAAAGCACACTGGTTTGGTTATGAAGGCAGCCATCAAAATCATTTCTTTTACTTGAACTTCATGTCCTACAAACTCTGATGAAGAAGCCAATTTCTGCAGTTATCATCTAGATAGGCATCTCTGGGAATATCTTAAAGTAGGCCATCAGATTTACCTTAGCGACTGGACATATTGGCACAGTGATGAACATTGACTGGTAATACATGAAATCGCACATGAGAGATAAAAGGGAAATGAGCATATGCCTTGAATCCTAACGGATCACTGACATTGGAAAGTACGGGCACATCCTTCACAAGGACCAAAGCAACATAACATGCCCACCTACAATGGAAAAATGCCATGCACCTTACAAAGCCAGTGGATTAAGAGAATTCTTAGAAGCTTGACATATTGGAGCTGAAATAGCAAATCATTTGGTCTTCTGTCACCTTGATGGATGAGGCCATGTAGTACATTTTGGCTTTGAAAACAAATATACCTAGAAGAGTGAAAGGGGAGGGTGCTCCTGGAAGAGAGTAAACTAGGAAGCCTCTGTCCTCCCAATTACCTTGTGGAGAGATAAAGATTTATTAAGGGATGTTTATTCAGGATGATCAATGGTTCCCTGTCTAGCTCAGGGTATCCAGCAGAAAATTCTCATTTTATATGGCAGGTGGAGAACATCAATTTATTTCTCTTTTCTGAGGTTATGCTTGACTGGAGGTGTGGAGAGCACACAGACCTAACTTAGGCTCCTTCATCACTATCTTCACAGAAAGGCATTGGATAAAGCACCTTAGTAAAGAGCCATCTCTGCATTTCCTTCCTATAGGAGGCTTTGATGGCTAGCCTTTTCAAGAACTTATTTGGACAGAAATGGTCATACATATGGAAGAGATACTGAGTCACAGTGAAAACACACAGCTGATTGTCAGACCCTGAGTTGTATGGGACATAATCCTTGCTGAGTAAGTTAACTAGAAATGCCTAGAGCTGTCCCATTGGGAACAATGGGATCAATGCTTCAGGCTGGCTCTGAGTTGGAGGACAGATTAAAAGCAGCTCCCCCTTCTGTTTACATGGGCATGGTATACATTGGGTGGCATTCATTCCTAGCCGACTACTTATTCTCAAAATGTCCATTCAATGCTCCTACAGCCCACAAATGTCCCACTGAATTTTGGGCAATAATGTCCAATGTGGGTCTGAGAGGAGACAAGAACTTTGGCAAGAATGGATGAGGGATAGGAAAGACTTTTCAATACGGTGCCTCCTATGGCAGTAGTAATTCCTATTTCCCAAAGTCTGACTCCTTCCATGTCCCTGTCTACCCATCTGTTCTAATTGTCTGTCCTTAGAGACTTCACACATAGCCCTAGAAAGGCTTTACTGGGTAGCTCCAGCCATTCCCTATGCATGTGATCTGAGTCTAACCCAATTTTCCATCTGAGTTAACAAGACCAAGTGAAGTGAAGCAGTTTGACCTTGATTCCCAGTGAGTCTGTAACAGAGTCTACATTTAGAAGAGAATTCACTTCTCTCCTCCCCAGGCTGCTCCTGACAGTCACTATGTCCCTGAGCCTTTCAGCTCCACTTAGATATGGTCTAGATTAATATCCACTTAAGCTTCAAATGAATGTTTGCCAGCCTGAACCAGCTGGCAGGCAGTGTGGAAAGAGTCCTTCAACCTCCTCGGCCAGACAGGATCCACCCTTCTCGTGGTCAATCAAATATTCAATTAATTTTAGTAAAAGAATGAAGTAGTTTTTTTGTAACTTAGTAAAAGAAACTTGTCCCTCAAACATCCCTTTTAGTTCTCCTATCATCAGAGATCATCAGATTGCTATTTTTTATAAAGACACAAGAAGAAAAGGGTGGGAGAGTCTTTAGAGGAATTCTCTGCCTGCTGCCTGAGATGGCTTATTTTCTAGAATCTTAGCCCATCCTTTTGGTTAAGATTCATTTCTTTTTTAAAAGCAGCCAAGCTATCTATAATCTGATCCACTGAAATAGTTTCCCAATTACTAATGAAACCAATTTTTAGAGCTAGCATTCAATTTGGCCATTTTAATTATGGACATTTCTCCAAATCTGATCAGAGTACCCAAGAAATATTGGACTGTAATTTTATGCTTTGTTCCAGAAGTAAAAAACCTACTCTCAGCTGCCCAGAGTGCTTGCTTAGCATTTTGGCAATCAGGAGCGTTGGATTGGTGAAGGACATAGATAATTTGAACAGATGGGGAGTCTTCCCTAATGGGTTTCCAGTCACATAAAGATGTTAAGAATGGCTGCAGACAAGCAATATAAAGGGGATGGTACATGAGTCTGAGGCTTCTGGTAGCTGGAACTTATGGTGGAAGGATCCATGGAAACCTATTTTATTTTTGTGTATTTACTTATTTCTTTACATATAATACTTTATTTAATCCTCTACAGGAGTTTTGAATCCTTTAATACTAGACTATGCTCACTTCAACAATGAGAAAAGGCTCTTAAATTTGGTGGCTACCTCAGGGTCACTAAACTTATAATGTTAACCTGACCTGACTAAACAAAATACTGTTAATATCACAAAGTACTAAGAAACATTTCCAAAAAGAACAGAGGCAGGATTCAGCTTGATTGTATTCATTGGAAACCCCATATTCATTATGTTGTGAGGGAATGCAGGGTCCTCTTGGGATTTGTGTCTTGGGGAAGAGTAGAACATTCATGGAGGTATGGGCAGAGAGCAAATCAGAGGTTAGTTCAACCAACCATCCATCCTGGCAAGATCGTCTTAGTGTTGGCTGCCTAGTCCCCTCTTCCTAAGTACCACCATTGCTCCATTGTTCAGAGAAGTCACTTTCAGGCGATAGAAGTCACACCAAAGTGAACTCCAAAATTTCAAAGACACAGCTTGTTCTCAGACTCATTTTTTTTTCTCAGACCCAGCAGGGAGTCTCCCTGAGGGCCATCCCAGTCAGAACCACAGACTTGAACAATTCCCTTTGACAGAACAACTTGGACACATCCTGAAATGCAACTCAGACTCTGTCCCAAAAAAAAAAAAAAAAAAAAAAAAAAAAAAAAAAAAAAAGGTAGAAAAAAGGGAATAGGCCGGGAGGTGGTGGCACACGCCTTTAGTTTCAGCACTCGAAAGGCAGAGTTCAAGCAGCCTGGTCTATAGAGCAAGTTCCAGGACAGACTCCAAGGCTACAAAGAAGACTCTGTCCCAAAAAAAAAAAAAAAAAAAAAAAAAAAAAAAAAAAAAAAACAGGCTTTAAATCTTCCCTTTTAAGCCAACTCTAGACCTGGTGACATCTGCAGAGATGACGGATGTGTGAGATGTGGAAGGATTTCCACTGCTGCTTGCATAGCTGACTCTGTTTCCTCGAGAACCTATTGCTCACACAGCAGAATTTTCTTTAGCAGATGGAGGCCCAGCTTTCTACTTACCAGTGGGTTACATCCTGAGAAATGCCTAACTCAAGGAAAACTGCTTCCAAGAGATGATAGGTACACAGTGCTGAGCCTGGTGCCATGAATAGAACAGAGGCTGAATAAATATTTGTCCAATCAGTAAAATAATGAATGGTTATCTATGGTTCACCCCTTCTACATTCTTGTTCTTATAGGTACTATGATTTGAACAACAAGTGAGGATCTAAAATAATTGGAATATTTTGACTAACCACTCTAGATCTAAGAGATGGTCTCTAAGACATTAACCTAATTTAGGAAAACACCCATCCACAGAAAACCAATGAGGAAAGGCAGGAAAATAAATAGAATAATCAGGGACCGTCCAATTCTACCATCTGTCAGGCATTATATAAAATTTATGTGTCATAACATTTAATTCTTCATAACATCCAAATAATGCAGACACAATTATGAACTCCACTAGCAGATACAAAAACAGAGGCCTAAGAAATCTAAGTAACTCACTCAAAGTTCCTGCATGGGCAGAAGGCAGATACAGAACTTAAATTGGCACTATTGGACTCCCATATTACATCTCCTTTCTATGTAGAATGAGCTTCCAAGAATCCATCACTGGGAGTGTGTGGAACATACCACAATGATAACGACCATAGTCCAAGTGTGAAAACCAGATGATGGCTGGTCTAGAGGAGGAATGTGAACATAATAACCCACAACAGGTGTTAACAGAAAGCGCTGCCAGAGACTATAAGGACACCAGCAAAGTGGTAGTGACCAGGCAAGATCTTAGGACCAGGAAAAGTGTAGAAAAACAAGGAGCAAAGAAACAAATGAGGGGAGAGGGACAATACATTGCATGACGAACGTGATGTGGGATTTGTGAAGGTTTGCAGTTATTAAAGATAAGCTACCATTCCCTTCTGTAAATGGCCTGCTGAAGTGTAACAAGCTTACCCAAGGCCTAGGAACAAGAAGTTTCTGAATCTCATTGACTCTAGCAGAATAGGATTGCTGAGGTCAGAAGCCAACACAAGTATGCAAAGTAGGCACCAAAAACAAGCTTCTATCCCAATGAGGGGAAACAGGTGGCAAGCAAGTGTTTCTGGCAAGAGGGTTAAAATGGAATTGTGTGTCCAAAGTGGCTCTTCAAGCAGAGGATGAACAGATACTTGGCAGACGGGTGGCATCAGGTGTCCTGGGCACCACAGGACGTAGCTAGATGATAGTTGTTGATCACCGGAGATAATAATTCAGCTGATGATAGGCATCTATAGCTGATTTGAGGTCCAGGTAACACCATGAGGAAAACAGAAATCAGCACACAGATACTGGGGAACATTCCTCTGTTCAGAGGCATGTTGTCATGTGACAAAATGGCTTGCATTTGGTTAACTCTGTGATCACACAAAGACAGATGTCCTTTGCTACCAAAGTTCTCCCTGGTCAATTTCAAGTATTCATAGGGTTGGATCGCTAGTGGTTTTTCTCTTAGGACAGTCTGATGGGGACTGGGCAGTATGGAGTAGGTTGTTCTACAACGGCAATAGCTGGTGAGATCCTTGCTGCTATAGTTAATACAGGCTTTCCAAAGATATGTGTGTAGCTTTTGTGTGTAGGGTCATATCCCAATACAGGTCTGTTTATCCCAGACATATCAGACATATCTGGCGTGATGGTCTTGACACATGTGACGGTTCTGGCACTAGTGTCAATTCTGACACGCATGACGATTTTGACATGCATGATGGTTTCGACACACTTGACGATTCTGGCGCGTGTGCCAATTGTGGCACGCGTGGCGGTTCTGACACGCGTGGCAAATTCTGACACGCATGGCATTTCTGGCATGCGTGCCAATTTTTGCGCGCTTGATGGGTTTGACACATGTGACGGTTCTGACACGCGTGACGATTCTGGCACAGGCACGTGTGATGGATTTGACACGTGTGGCGGTTCTGGCATGCGTGACGATTCTGGCATGCGTGACGATTCTGGCACGCGTGCCAAGGTTTTGGTGCATGTGACGATTCTGACATGTGTGACATTTCTGGCACGCATGATGGTTTTGACACGTGTGACGTTTCTGACGCCTGTGGCAGTTTTGACACATGTGATGGTTCCGACACACATGACAATTCTGACACACGTGATGGTTTTGCCACGTGTGACGGTTCAGGCAGCCTGACCAAATCCAGCATATTCCATGTCTGTTCTTAAATTTTAGATACATAACTATGGTGGAATTGTTGTAACAATAATTATTAATAACAATAACTAATAATAATTATTTTAACAACTGTCAGGCTCAATTTTCTTGTGACTCAGTTCCAGGGAAGGGTTGTTGAAATACTGTGCTTTCACAATTAGTCTGACGACTAAGATCGCTGTCCTGTGAACTAAACCCACAGAACATGATGACGCAGAGGACACAAGCATAATCCACACTGCTGTTAGATGAAACACAATGGCCTGAGATGACCTCGCTGCACTCAGAAAAGAACATAATTAAAAACCGTTGAATTATTTATTTCCGGAATTTTTCCATTTAACATTTTTATGTTTTTGAAATTAGTTCATGAGTCTACACAGATAAGAAGCGAGGGACTCCTATATACTTCTGCTTCAGGGGGCTGCTATGCTACTACTACAAGATACTCATCCAAATATTAACGGGCTGGATCAATGAGCAGTCATGGTAGGCAGAGATGGCCAACTCAAGACCTCAGACCCTACAAGAGGCTGTTTGGCCCTCTGATTCTTCCACAAGATTGAGACCATTCCAACCCAAGACTTCCCCATAACTATACCCCTTATACATAGACACAACCCCTACACTTTGAAGCATGGCCTCCATAGCACAAGGGCACTCATTTTTTTCTTGGAAATACCACTTATACTGCTCTCCCTGACCACAGTCAATCTTTTCTACCAAGTAGGGCGAAGTCATTCCTTGCCCCTTCTTCTCCTTCACTTGACTTCATTGTCAAGTCAACTGAAACCAACCTGCTTGGGATCCTGTGCTGTTGTCTGTCTTTACCTAGGTCGGTAACCTGGAACTTGAATGGCAGAAGCTCCAGTACAGTGGTTCCTTGAGATATTTATTTCGCAGAATTAAAATCTATTCCATAGGAAGAACCCCTGTTTCTTTTAGCCTTCTTCAGAACAGATTAACTTTATTCCCTAGCCTCCCCTTAGTCTTTGGAGTAGACAGGAAAGAACTGTGCAGAACCCCAAACCCAGCACAAAACGACAAGCAGGGCCCCAGTCTCCATCCCACCTGGTGCTTGCAGTGGCTCAGCAAACCCTTGCCCTTGCTAATAGGTTTTGCCCTCAATGGGTTCTCTGGCCTCTTGGTTCTCCTATATCCCTGCATTTCTCATTAGGCTTCTCAAACAGTCATACCTCTACTGAAACTCCACCCTTGCTTTCATGGCTTTCTGGGATAGCCCTGCTTCTCTTTTCTGGGTTCTTCCTATGTATGGAATAGATCTTAATTCCGCGAAATAAATATCTCAAGGAACCACTGTACTGGAGCTTCTGCCACTCAAGTTCCAGGTTACGGAACTAAAACTAATGTTTTGTTTACCTACTTTAATGACCTAGGTAAAGACAGACAACAGCACAGGATGCCAAGCAGGTTGGTTTCAGTTGACTTGACAATGAAGTTCTCTTTGCCTTAATGCAAATTAATTTTGAAAGACAAAATAGCTTTCATTCTTTGCATTTGTTTTCTTTGTTCTCCTGTGTCTATATAATCAACCACTTCCTCTATGCCGTTAAAATACTTACTAATGCCATGTAATGATAAGCTGTCCAGTTCTACAGTTGAATGTAAAACAAGTTAATATCTTTAACCAGATTGTGGTTACCTTTGTCTTTGACTATCCAAGGGCCACTTTCCTGGTTCCCATTTTCATGCTTATAAGGCCTCTCACTCCCTGAGGGCCACCACCTGCATTTTTGACACTTGCAATCACATATTTTCTTGTGTGGCCTGTTAATCATTTTCCACTCCATTCCCTGAGCTGCTATTTCACCCACCGCATTCATGCCAGCATTCAATACAAAGTATGATATTTCTGATTTGCCCAATGAATAATTCCTGGATGAATGGATAAATACATGCTATTCTAAATATATTAACCCAATGAGCTCACAGCTCCATAAGTCTCTGGCATAGGATGTTCTCACTTGAGATGTTTCACTTTACAGAAGTCTAAACGTAACACACACATACACAGTAGAAAGCATTTCAAATTTTGAATTTTGATCTTTTCCCAAACTAATATTATGTAATAGGATCCTTTCTTGTGATTCTGGACAGTGGCAGGGAAGCTCGTTTGTCAGCCAGCCAGCCGGTTCTAAGCGTGAATGACTGGTAGTCTTTACTACATGCTCTGTTGCTATGGCCTACATTAAGCAGGTAATCCCCTGCCCTGGAAACGATGATGAACCAAGAGGAAATTTGTGTTAGATTTGTTGTTCCAGCCCAAGTGCAAACGTTATGGCTATGATATGTGATAAGTGCTAACTAACATATGGGAAAGGGCATTAAATCAGTGTGCAGAAGCCAAACAGAAAACATGTTCCAGTTGATGGCAATGTATGTGCCCCTGAAAGAACTGAGCCTCCACCAAGCCTTAAGTGTAATTTCTATGAAGAGCATAAAGATTATTAGACAATCTTTATCTAATAATCTTTGCCAGTGTTTGCCAATGAAGAGGCAATTCTTGTATTTCTGGCAGGGTCAAAGTTGAATGGAGAAATGAGAAAAAATGGGAAGGGTGGTTTGATTGGGAGGGGGAAGAGAAGAATAAATACTAAGACTGATTGAAAATTCCATAGAGAAATATATTATTTCATGTTTTATATATATATATATATATATATATATATATATATATATATAACATTGAAAGATGTTCTGCCAATAAAGCACTGTAGATTACAAAAATCCCAGTTTGAGGCAAAGGAAACATCCCTTACAGTTGTCTTACAGTTGTTGATCAGGGGATACAAAGACTCTTAAAATAATATTGACCATTTCTATTACCTTTGATTGACTCCCAGAACTCAAAAGTAAATGTGTATTGCTGGCAGCACCACACACGTGAGACAAAGGGTTTGTCTGACCCGAAGACCTTCTCCCCAAGAACTAGTTCTGGTAGTATCAGAAGACATGATGCAAGCTTCAAAAGGAAAAGGGTAATTAATATTCCTAGTTAGCTGTAAAGTCTATGGACCACAATCGTGACCAGCAGGGCAAAATGTCCCTGTGGGTACCATTGTGGTATTTAAATCTTGAGGGCAACTAACAGTTGTCCAAAGGATTTAAGGCCCACTCGGTAGGAGGGAATTGGTACTTGCTCCTGTAAACCTAGCAAAGTACTGGTAACTGGATGCCTTAGACCCTGGCCAGGAAGCTACTGCTGCCGCTTCCCTAAACCAGGATCATTTCTAACTGCATCCTAAATGCAATGCTTATCCTCATACTCACAGCTAAGTGCAGCCCTCCCACCTCTGGAAAGAAGCTTGTTTCTGCAGCAGATAAAGATGTGACAGGAACCTGGAACTGTGCAAAATGCAGAGAACAGCTGATCACGAGGTTGTCGCATCTAGAACCCAAGCCCATCCCTAAGGCAGGAGAGACAGGGCAGGAATTGTAGGAGCCAGAGAACGAGAACATCTACTATAAGATAGTGTCTTCTATATACAACATGGAGGCAATACCATGAAATCTCGAAAAATATTGCTGCTTACCATGGCCAATACAAAAACACTATTTGTCATGCCAGTGTAGATGGGAAAATTATATAAGGCCCTACCCCTACATGAAGGACAGGCCACTAATAGCTACTGAGAGTAGAAGTATCTGCCTCCTCTAGGGAAGAGAATCCTTCTAGGACTTACAAAGGGAAAGGGAGGTATAAAATTATGTAAATACCATATTTGTATATGAAATTCTGAAAAAAATTAATTTAAAAACTCGCAACTGTGTTAGTGATGTAACTCAGTGCTATAACATGAATTTAGCATGGGCAAGGCCCTGTGTTTGATCCTAATACTGGTAACCAAAAAAAAAAAAAAAAAATAGGGCAACTATTAGTCAGTTATTCATCACTGTGACAAAACCCCATGAGGACTTGTAAGAAAGAAAATACTCATTTGGCTCACACTTTTGGATATCAGTCCAGAATCAGAAAGCTCCATTGTTGAGGGGGCCTGTGGGAAGACAGAAACTCATGACACTGAGTTTGTAATGGAGCAGATATATTCAGTTCATGGTGTCTGGAAAGCACGAAAGGAGACAGAACCGGCCCAGGGTCCCAATATCACTTTCACATGCACACCCTACAACAGAGCTTCCTTACACCTTCAAAAGGATTTACTAGCTTCAGCAACACCACATGCTTGCAACCAAGAATTCAACACAAGGAATTTAGTGAACATCCCGGGTGTTTGACATGAAATTAATTAATTGCCATTTATTATTAATCATTTACTGTGCCTAATTTACACATTGCATTTAACAGTAAGTATGTATGAACTGTTTACAACACAGTATTTACAGTATTTTCACTACGGCAAGGATTCAGGCATCCACTGGAACAGCATTTCCTGGGAAGAAGTAGAACCTACTAAACGCAGAATGAAGACAATACACATAATCTCTTGGGGTTCTGGACATCAAGGTTGTAGATTAAAGTCTCTTTTGGGGGTCTCACATGGCACCTGGCCTACAAGATGCCTCCCTATACTTTCAAATTTCTTTGTTCTTTTCTTCCCAGCCTTCCAGCATAGTGAGGACCACTCTTAGCCTGCGGTTTCTCTTCTGAAGATTAATACCTAGTACTAAATGTCTAACTAATCTGTGAAAAGCAAACATACAACACTTTATGTTCCTTAAGTTTCATTTTCTCGCACAGATAAAGTTGTGATTTTAATAACACCTCCTAAGATTATCATTGACAAACTGAAATATGCTTAAAAGAGCACATATGGTGATATTCAAAAATTGCTGTTTTGATTGTTTATATTCATCACAGATACCCAATTAAACACATGGGAAGAGAACTCATGAGAGCTGGCCCAGGATTTAGCAAACCCAAATAGTCTATCAGGATCCTCTAAATTTAAGAGAGCCTGGTGCACATTCTTCTGGCAATATCTGAAGCCAGCGAGCATGGTTAGAAGATTGTCTTTTAGAATTTGACTTATCAGTCTTGTCAGTTCAGCAAACTGCATTTCACTGAAACTTGAAAATGCAAGCTGATCATATTTCCACTTATGATTTCTGAATACAGCTCTTACTGAATCCTGCTAAGATTGGCAGTTGTATTTCTCAATTCTCAAAGGACATACAAGAAGAAAAAGGGGGAGGGGGATTCTATTCCCCGTAGTTGTCTGTGTTCTGCTCAGAAAATAATTCATAGGAGGCCAGCTTCAATTCTGGGTGGATAAGAAAAAACTGCAAAGGCTGAGCTAAAAGCTCTCTTACTGAAACCTAGAAGGCAATGGGCAGGAAAGAGAGAGAGAGAGAGAGAGAGAGAGAGAGAGAGAGAGAGAGAGAGAGAGAGAGAGAGAGAAAGAAAGGGGGGCAGAGAAGGAATGAGGTGAGGAGGGGGAATAGTAAGAAATGTTGCTGCCTATTTTTTAAATAGAGACAAGACTACCTTAAAAGAGGCAGAGGGATTTAAAGAGAACTTGCTAAAATCAAGATGTTCCCAAGAGGTTTCTCCTACAAGTAGGACAGTATAAAGAGGAAGCTGGGACTCCATTTAGGAGCCCAGAGCAACTTCTTATCCCTGGGCAGCAGATCTGCTGAGTCAGCTTGCAAGTTAGACTTGTGCTGAAACACCCTGCCAGAACAAGTAGAATTGTTTAAAGAAACCGATGAAAATGTGGGGTGGAGCGAAGAAAGGCCAAGTAGGTCACTGGAAATATCCAGGAAAGACTATCAGCAGAGCAGCCTGACGCGGTGGGCTTGACCTCAGGTGATCTCTGCAGGTCCGGCATTCCAATTAGGACAATTAACAATTCTCTTAAGAACACAGCCTTAAGCTCTAACCTATCCTAGTGTAAATGGTGCTTACTGGTGTCAAGGAGTAACTTTGCTACCAGCTGTTAATGCAATTACTTCAGCTCAGCTACAGAGGTTCACCTGGACTTGGATGGCTCATCAGTATCACCCAGGATCAAAGAAATATTTAAAATAACAGAACCTTATGCAGCAGAATCAATGACAAGCAATTCTAGTGAGGCATTTTTGATGCACGCACTCATACACCCATTACACATACTTAGAATTCTATGCTCTCTCTGTAATTCCTAATTATAAAAACTGTTTAATACGTTGGGTCAGGTATCTTTAGAAATATTTTATCTTTGCCATTCCTATTCATGCTGCTTCTTGATGCCTTTCTTACTTACCCACTTTTCCATTTCAATGTTTGCGGACTGGAAAGATTCTGCAGACACAAAAACAGAGCTCATGTCCTCTCTGTAAAGCTTTAGTCTGACTGTTAAGTTCTCTGAGCCCCTGGCATCCATTTTGCCTACTTAGAATTGGTAAGGATTTACATTCACCACAGAGCCAAGACACCTTCAAGCAAGACTGCCAAGAGTGAGGTTAAGTAAAAAAAAAAAAAAAAATACTTTTCTTGTCCCATGGTGATATTACCCTGGGCACTCATCCCATGTTTGTATCCCCTCCTTAGGTTAACTAAAGACGGCTCTTAATCTTACCTTTCTCAGATTTGGACTTGAATCCTGTGTCTTCATCACACACGGGCAAAGCTACTGCCATACCCACTTAGCTGTGTTCAGTTTCTGCTCTGCTTGGACTATAGGAGGTCCCTCTTTCTTATTTCTAGACTGATCAGTGGTCATGAATTTGGCTTCTCTTTTTTCTATCTGTTTCACACAGTGAAGAGGGGGTTTTGGATTACCATGGCTTTTCATGGCAAGGGTGCCGTTTCCAAATTAATTCCCATTAAAAATGCCCCTTTGGTTGACAAAGTCATCAATTTTGTTACCCTTCCAAGCAAGGCCTTGGGTAATTTAACTGCGACTTGCACTGCCAGGTAACAGTGAAAGCTAGAAGAAACTTCCATTTGCACTGCTTTTGGAATCAAATTCTCTTGATCTTGGAGCAGAAAGGAGAGTCAATATGTTTGGACTGAAGTGACAAGGGCTTTGGAGCTGCAGTTGGCAGGGGAGTGGGTCCCTAGTCTGGCCTGGGCAGTATTCACATGATTGAGAATAATTATGTTGACAAAAAGGGGAAGTGTAAGGGCACCCGGTAATTACAAACAGATGTGTTTGGATAGTGGCAACTAGTCTTTCAGGGTCCCAATAGACAATGCTTCAGTAGAAAGCAGGGCGGAAGTCCTTCAACACCCCTGACACCCCCAACATGCGTGGCCACGCAAAGTGATTAAGCCATTTCCACAGAAAAAAAAAATACACAGGGAAAAATTTAAAAGACAGTAGAATAAAGCGAACAAGCAAATAAGCACTAGTATTTTAGTAGAAGCTTATCTGGTTCACATCCCCAATAGTAGGTGTGTGACTTTGCCATTTAAGAAAAGGATGACTCGGTTTTCACATCACGGAAACGACTAGAATGGTATTGCCCCTCTACCCAGAGCTGTTAGTAGACAGGAGGAAGGGTGTCAATTGCCCAGCACGCCACAGACACTGGAAGAATAAACCAGAGTCCTGCTGGCTGAGTGGTTCTCTTGCTTCCATTCTGCTCTCAGGACGATCCATTCTCCAGATGAATCTTTGTTTAAAGCATAAATAAGAATGCACAGCTGCTCAACATTTCTCAACAATTCTTCATTATACTTTAGCTAAAACCAAGGGCCTTATCCTTTAAGCTCTGGGCTTGCACTCTCAGACAAGTAGTCGGACTTACTCTCCATTTTCATTCATCGTGGCAAGTTTCTTCCACCCATTTTATTATCCTGGTTACTTCTTGCCAAATTTGTTCCAACTTGCTTATCACAGTTCTTGCTGTCTTGGGTGGCATATCCTAACAAAGATGCCTTAAGAAAAACTTGCAGAGGGGCAAGGAAGCAGGATGGTGAAAGGAAGCAGAGCAATGGTAGCAGTTTGGATGTGGTCATAGGTAGCATCTAGGCTAGGGTTAACCTCTTGGTTATGATGATGTTGCTAGACCTGAGTGTCCCAGAATAGTCTGACTTGAAGTAAGGTCCCCAGGTTCTGTCTACTGCAACAGTCAGTTATTGGCATCTTCTCAGTCATCTCCTACCAGCTAAGGACCAATCAAAAAGTGGCTGTAGGTTTAGGTTCTCGCTATTGACTTATGCTCCTGCATCTGGAGAAGTGCCTTAAAAGGACCCATGAAGCATCAGTTCACCTATAGATCCACTGTGGACCCACATGGCACCACCTACATACTCTAGCAACAAGCTGACTTCAACTCTTGGGCTGGCCAGTATTCTTGGGTGACATTTCCTTTTGCTTATTTGTTCTATGACTCTAGTATTAAGATCTAAGGAACAAGCCCCTCATCTCTTTGGTCCATGGATGCTCCTACACTCTGGAGCAAATGTTGATATAACAAAGGAATGTGGATTGTTAAGGTGCCATATCCACCTGAAACAGCAAACAGGCTGCATTTCAGGGGAAGGCTGTGTCAACAGCAAAGGTGAGCACGAGCTTGTCCTTGTCAAGGGCACCTGATCTCCAGAGTTGTTCTGTTTCCTGAATCCTTTTCGTTTTGCATTAGTAGAGAATCAGCTGGCTTTTTCAAGTATTTTAAAGATGCTTGCTTATAAAACTGTGTTTCCTAAGACAATGATACCTGCCACCAGGGAGGCAAAGTCAGCTTTCAACACTTATCTTGAAATATTTACAGAATGGATTTGACAGAGAGAAGGGAAGAAACAGTCCCTAGTAGCTTATCTCCACTGCTTATTTGATGTGCCTTCCCCCTGAAGATGTTCCCCAATCAGTTAATTGCTAGAGGGATGAAGCTATTCCCCCTGCAATATACCCCCAGACCTTCCATGGGTATCAAAGCACAATCTGGTATGTATGTTATTGCAGCTGTCTCCTTCCCCCTCTTCGTCTTTCAGGAAAGGAGATTATGGCCAAATAACAACATGCTAGAGGATTAATAGGATAATGAGATGTGTACCTCTGCTTCATACTGTGACTGCACAAATCAGAATGCATACCCCCTGTTGAAAGATGAGGGATGCCAACAACTATTATAGGAGTCTTTTTGAAAGTTTCAGCTTCCAACAGACCTTCTGGCCATCAATATTTCCAAGGAGTGTCTGTTAAGTTCTGAGCCTCTTAAACAAAGAGCCAGAGGCATGAAGAAAATACAGCAATACTGTTGCATGTAGGAATACATAAGAGATGTGAGGATTGGTGCATTGTAATATAAAATAATGACATGCTGTTTGAATCACTTCCCAAGTACAAGCACTGGATGTAGGATTTTCAAACATTATCACCTTGGATCTATCAGAATTCCAAGAGATATATGACATGACTGGCTACAAACTAAGGTAACTGGTGCATGTAGAGGATATGCATTAAGTTCTTTAGTTGGTATTTACTGGTTATTTTGTTTGAATTCTTTTTTGTGGTGACATATTTATATATTTTTATTACTTAAATATTTTTTAATATTAATTATAATCTAATATTATTCCTCTCTTCCAAGTTCCTCCAGATCTTCTCCCTCTTTCTACCAACCTAACTTTAAGTTCCTTCTCAAAGAACAAAATCATAGCACTGCAAAAGCTCTAAAACTAAGAAAATAAAACTATGCCCATAGAGGAAAAAACATCAATATGTAACTAAATTAAAGATCTCTCTGTCTCTGTCTCTCTCTGTCTCTCTCTGTCTCTCTCTCTCTCTCTCTCTCTCTCTCTCTCTCTCTCTCTCTCTCTCTCTCTCTCTCTCCTCTCTCTCTCTCTCTCTCACACACACACACACACAAACTGTGGAGTCCGTTATATGTTGGTCAACTACTCCTGGACGTGAATCCTGTCCTTGAGTGATTGATAAAGCCAGTATCACTCTGTTGGAAGAATCTGAATTTCCCTTTCATAGCAAGTATAAGTAACAGTTCAGTTGTTAACCTTTATCCACAATAAAATATAATAAAGTAAAACCAGAACTATCATTTTGAAGTTAGACAGGGCAAACTAACAAAAAGAAAAGAACCTAGGAGAAGGCACAAGAATCAGAGTCTCACTCATTCTCACACTCAGGAATCCCATAAAAAATTTTAAACTGGAAGACATAATGTATGCACATATTCAGAGGACCTGAGACAGACCTGTGCAGCAGAGCAGATACCCTTTGAGGGTCATGCAAAGGGAAGGAACTGAATTTTCATATAATTTTTCCTTCTGAACTTTTGGCCACTTTAAACAGAGCTCTGATGTTCCTAGCCAGAGAACTAGCCTAAATGAAAGGGAATGAGGGTGAAAGAAACAGATTGGAACACTAAAGGATTTGGACTGGGAATCAAATCATACCTGGGTCAAATCTCAGCTCTGCTACTAAATATCAAAGAGTTTTGAAGAAGTGCTGAGCATCTTTAGGCCTCCATTGTCTCATCTCTAACATGTGTAGACAAACTCATTTCATAAGACATTCTGAGGAACAGTCATTTTCATGATATTGGAAGGACTGTCAGGTTAGCCACTAACTATATTCATGATCAGTTCCCCACTCCACGCCAGTATCTACCTTTTCTAACTGACTACTGAACTCGCAATATTGGCACAGTGAAGTGATTCAGATCTCCCAGCTCTGTTTCCACTGGAAATTACTGGTTTTATGGCAAGTATATGAAACAAGTTTTCTCAAGCTTTAGGACTTGGGTATAAGTATGACTTTATGAAGACTTAAAATTAGGGCAAAATGCCTAAACAAATCCATCCCACCCTAATAGAAAAGTCACTTCAGTCAAATAACTGATTGTGTCTTTGGCACCTTGTCAAATAATGGCTGTGACTGATTTTCCTCTTTCCTCTAAATAAAGGTTGCCTGGATTGATCAAGCCAATGAGGTTTCTTGACAACTTGTAATAATAGCAGGGCCATCCTTCACCTTCATGATAACCAACTGTCAGGCAAGTAGAACATGGACCGTGAATGGAGAACAGGGGTAGACAAGGTCATCTAGAGTCTGTAGAACTCCTTAAAGTCAATGACACATGGTGATGGAAAATCTAGTTAGAGTTAGGACATAAATAATGGTTTGGGAAGTCAGGGTATTTGTTTCCTGAAGAAAAAGGTCATGCCTTTGTCATCTTCTAGTACTATAAGGGTTTGTCAAAAGGCTATGTGTACCATAAAGGGGAGCAAAGCTGAAAAAAACAGATGACTGTTGACCAGGCCTCCATGGTGGCTGCTGTAATTAGGGTCCATTTAGTCAATAAAAAGGAATCAATTGCCTACTATGCATCCAGAACCCTCTATAGGCTCAAGAAGATATGGCCAAATGCTCAGACAGAACTCTCGTTCTCCTGAGGCTGAAGATCAAGTGAGAGGAGACATGGAAACAGCAGTGAAATCTTCTGTGTGTTGGAAAAGGGTAAGTGCTATGAAGAAAAAAGGGGAGGGGGGTAAATAAGAATATTAGACATCAGAAGCAAGACCTGAGGTTTGTGATTTAGAATAGTACTTAAGAGCTCAAGAAGAAGTGGCATCTCAGAAAAAAATTGGACAAAAAGGAAAAAAAAAGTTCTATGTGGATTTCTGGAAGAAGTGCTTCTGTGAAATTGAGATCAGCCTGGACTATTTGAAACAGCAAGGACTAGTCACCCAGTATGGGGGCATAGAGCTGGGAGGTGAATATTAGAGTGAGTAGGGTAGGAAGGGGTAGGAGCCAGCCTACCTAAAACCTCCAGATAAAGGGAAACCAGCTAAAGGGGTCGAGTAGCTCTCATATGTTTCTTGTGTCTAGCTGCTGCTGGGGAAGCTGCTGTTCAGAAATTTGTCTCTAGAGTCACAAGGAGGAGCAAGACAAGACAGAGCAGGCAGAGAAGAGGTACAGATATTACAGTGCCACTCACACCAAGACATAGAAGTGGAGAGAATGGCAGAGGGCCAGCTTTGAGAATGACATTATAGATTGGGTCGTCCGTGGGCAGGGATAAAACAAGTTCACTCGTCATCTAAAGATGTGAGTGACACTGACAGACTCTAAGGTCATGGAATATAAGGCAATTTGCGAAAGTGGCACATTGAAGTCACTGAAGGACAAGCTTGTGTCTGGGAAGAGGATTTCTAAGATCCTGAAAATAAGGCATGAAGGACACAAAGGAACGGTGGGTGTGATGACAGCAACAGGGATCAGGAAGCGAGCCAACAGTGACGACTGGTGGGGCAGGGTGTTACAGCTCCCCAGCTGGGCCACAGAAGATGGAAGCACAAAACCTCATGAAGTTCCAGTGTTCGGTAAAACGTTAGTAACAGGACATTGCCAACAAGATAGGAAGAAACAATGGATGCAATGATTTCCATTAGTTGATCACACAGGGCATGATGGGAAGAGGAGAGGAGCTGATGAACAGGGAATGATTGTGGCCTGGATGAGAATGGCCCCCATAGGGTCATATATTTGAATGATGAGTTATTAGGGAGTGCAACTCATTGACGGGATTTGATGTGTGATCATGTTGGAGGAAGTGTGCTACTAGGAGTGGCTTTGAGATATGAGAAGCTCGTGCCACATCCAGGTTGTTTCTCAGCTATGGGTCAAGATGTAGCTCTCCATGGAAGGAAGCATGGCACCATGTCTGCTTCCATGCAGCCATGCTCCCTTTCATGGTGATAATGGACTAAGCCTCTGAAACTTTAAGTAAGCCCACAATAAAATGCTTGCTTTTGTAATATATGTCTTGGCCATGGTGTTTTCTCAAAGCAAAGGGACAGTGACGAAGACAATGATGGTATGGAAAGGAACAGATGCAAAGGCCCAGTCCTAACCAGGTTTCCCTTTGTGCTAACTCAGAGTGAACACACAAAGTGGCTTCTTTTCTTCTTGGGAACAACACTGATTGAAGATGAGCTCTCCAAATTTCATTGCAGAAAATGAAAAGCGTCTCCTGGTGAGCATCATTTCTGCTTCCCTGACCTCACCCTCCCCAGGACTGGGAAGAAGCATGACTCTTCCTATATTCCGCTTTCTCCAAGCCAGAGGGCAACATTCACCTTGGGGTGAGGTGCATCTCTCACCTGGACAGAAATGGGGATGCGATTACAGTCAGGGCTCATCTGGCTAATCTTCCAAATCCTTCAAGCCAGGGTACACTCCTTCAATGATGACAGAACGGCAAACATGACAAGGACCTGGAGGACAGAGAAGAGAAGCCACAGGAGTTAACTCCTTCCTCTCAATTAGGCAAGGAGCAAATACTTTAAGATATTTTCTATAGGAAAAACCTCTGAAATATTCAGCATTAGGGGTTTGAATATGATTCCATGAACAAGCCAAAAACAGTCTAATGATTTTTCTCTAATTTCCTCCTTCATCTGCATCCCTAAAACAGGTTTCTTCTTGTGCTCAGCCAGCCTTTTATTGTTCTTAGAATGATGAACAAGGATATAGCTGCCTAGCTATCACTGTGGTTTTATCTGATTCAAACTATCCCAAAATAGTAATGTTTGGGACATTCTTTTCTTTTCAAACTAGAAGTTTCTCTCTATGGTGGCAGAGGAAGAGTGAAGACTCAAGCCACAGACGATATAGAGCCAGAAAGTCACTCTGCATCTTTGGTGTTGGCAGCCACTCTCTTTGACTGTACCTCAAAAAGGTCTTCTGCTGTGTTTGCTTGCCTGGTAGGAGTTAGCAGGTGACTAAGGCTCAAAGATGGGCCTGTTTGGGGGATATATTTTGTGATAGGCTCACTTATATATAAGATTTGATTCTTTTTTTCACAGTAGTTGAATGAGAAAAATGTTATCTACATAAGAAAACTGAAACAGAGAAGTTTACATAGCCTGTGAGTCGTCTCAGTGGGTGGGGTTCACTGTGCTGGAGAAGTGAGGAAAGTCTGTGTTCACTGTGGTGGAAAAATGAGGCATAACACTGGTTCTGGCGTTAACTATGATTCTCCTCCTTGAAACACATAGGAATCAATTTCAGAAAACCACCCCTGGCAGAATTATTGAGGCTTTCAAAGAATTATCAAGAGGCATGCTGAGTTTTAAGCTCATATGGATTTATAGTTATGAGGGGGACAGGTGACAACCTACTGCTAATAATGTACCTGGGAGTTTGAATCAGACAGGCTGGGACTCAAACCTGCCACTGCCACTCACAGTCCCTGGAACTCCTATCACTTCTATTTCCTTGGCTGAGACTTGTGTAAGAAATGATATTATCCCTTAGGAAGAGAAAGAAAGACTTTAAAATTTTCTTTGATGTATGTGTTGAAGACAGCAATTTCTGCAGCACATGGGAACAGGTCAAAGATACCATGAGAGAGTGCTTTTCTTCTGCTGTGCAGATAGAGTCTAGGAAACAGCCAGATTATCTGTCTTGGAGTCGGGTGTTTTTGCCATCTGTACAGATACCATGGCTGCCTTGAGGCAATTTGAATCATTTTTTGGTTGTGTGCTTGCTACGTTCCAGTGGTAGGACTTGATTTTGAGTAAATAGTGCTGACAGCCAGAGTTCTGTCACAGCCATTTAATCTGCAGGACATTACCCTAGAGATACTTAGTCATCATCAGAAGAGACAGAAATGAACAGGTCAATGGGGTTAGGAAAGTTGCTGGAGCAGTATATGCATGGGAGCTGTTGAGGACCAGAATTGTCTTCTACAAAGTGATGAGCCCAGGGGGTTCTAGAGGAACCTTCTTCATCCTTGATCTCTAAACCTCCCTCCATCTCCTTCTCTCTTGTTTTCTCTTTCCCTCTTGCTGTCTCTTTGGCCTCCCAACATTCAGTGCCTTCACCAATGTTATAACAAAAAGGAAGGGAGGGAAGGATGAATGTGTGCCATGGTTTGAATACCTGTTGGTAGCAGGTGAAGGCAGTTGCATTGCGATGTAACTAGAGGTGGAACCTTTAAGATGATCCTGTTTTCATAAGTGCTATAATGCCTAATAGCTTCAGTGATTCAACTGATAACACTTCTTTCTCTTCTTCCTACTCCCTCCCTCCTTCTCCCTCCACCTCCCTCCCCCTCCATCCATTGTTGGAGGAGGCTGCTAGTTTGTCCCGGCCACCCACAACTGAAATAATCACACAGAAACTGTATTAATTAAATCACTGCTTGGCTCATTAGTTCTAGCTTCTTATTGACTAACTGTTTATATATTATTTTAACCCATCTCTATTAATTTGTGTATTGCCACATGGCTGTGGCTTACCTGGTAAAGTTCCCAGCATCTCTCCTGTGGGTTACATGGCCTCTCTCTAACTCTGCCTCCTTTCTCCCAGCATTCAGTTTAGTTTCCCCTGCCTACCTAAGTTCTTTCCTATCAACAAGCCAAGCTAGTTTCTTTATTCATTAATGGTAATCACAGTATACAGAGGGGAATCCCACATCACTCCCTCTTCCTTCTTATCTCACCCTCTCTTACTCTCCTTCTCTCTTATCATCTCATTCACTCTTGCGGTCTATTTGGCCCTCCACCAGGCAGTGCCTTCATCAATGTTATGAAGGGAAAAAAAGTTCTCACCCAACCCAGGTCTTTTATCATGGTTTTATTGGCCTCTAGAATGGTGAGCCAGTCAATTCTCTTCATGAAAGACTACTTTGTATGTAGCACTTTCTTATAGCACTATAAAATGACTAAGGCAAATTGGTCATTTTCTTAGGTCTCGTAGGCCTGTGTGCATGGTGTGGCTCAGGCATGGCAGGGGGTGACTTGATTGGGAGAATCCATCTTTGCTTTCTGCCTCATCAACATTCCATGCCATCTTCTGTCTGACCAGCATGTGTGGTAGGACAGGCACCTTGGTATATTCATCATGGACGTGAACTTCAAATTTTCTACTTCGTATCTGCTTCTCCCTCTCCCAGACATTTTCAGCTTTTCTAGACAATCCCTTCTTGCTCCAGTGGCTTTAAGAATCATTACTTCTCTTGTGATTTCTACTGAAAAGAAAAAGGGAATCTAATCTTATTCTCAGGCTATGGCTTCTAATTAATTCATTAAAGCTACTTAGAGGAATTAAGCCTTTTGTATAGATGGGCCTAGGAGTCCCTGCCCAACCTGTGATGTCAATACTCAGAGAAGTTAGAATGCCTGCTGATGAGAGATGGGGAAAAATAATTAAACATGATTTATATTTTTTTCAAAATACAATTCTCATTTATAGAGTTCAAACCTTCTGAGCCCCATAAAGAGAAGGGACTGTGTTAGAAATGCTTATTGTCCACGGTGCAGGTCCATTTGGAAGGTCACAGTTTGAGACAGCAAGATTTAGAGAAGCCAAGCTCATTGCTAAGTATAAAATAGTATTTTTCTTTAAAACTACCTTGTTGCTCTGCTTAAGGCAGCTCACCTGCTAATTTGTTAAATTTGTGATTTTATTGCCAACAAAATGAGAGAAACAGGTAAAGAAAAGGTGTTGAGAGTGTTTATTGCAAAGGAGAAAATAAAGTCTTTCCTCTCTTAGCATATTTTCCAGCTCTTCCGCTCCCTAGGGACAGCAGGGATAAGTGTCATTGTGATGCCCTACTCTATGCAGGGAGGTCTGGATTTCAAAGAATTGAAGGAATTTAGGAGCGTTCACAGAAGAGGTAACCCTGACCCCTTATTTTCCATACGAGGCCAGTGGAATGTATTCTTCATTTGTGTGTGTTGCCTTGTTCTCTGTCCCTTCATTCCTTCATCGCACTGCTCCTCAGCATTGTTGCTGTAGCATATTAGATCATACACTGAGCTTCATGAGTTACATGTCAAGACTGTCTCTATTCCCACTCTCCACTCTCAACAATTGCCCCAAGCTTCTACCAATTTGTCAGGGTTTAAATGAGAATGCCCCATACAATCCTATATTTGAATGAGTGGTCTCTAGTTGGCGGATCTGTTTTGGAAAGTTATGGAAGAATATTATTTCAAGGTGTGTTACTTTTGTTTATGTTGCATTTGTTTAACTCTGTGAAGCTGTATTACTGTGCCTGTCTAAAACACCTTATGGTCTAATAAAGAGCTGAACAGCCAGGCAGGAGAGAGGAATAGACAGAGCAGGCAGAGAGAGAGAGGATAAATAGAAGCAGAAAAGGAACTGAAGATCTGGGAGAAAAGGAACTGAAAATCTAGGAATAAGAAAGGAAAAAGGAGGACTTCAGGGGCCATTCACCCAGCCACCCAACCAGTCATGGAGTAAGCTGGAGAGAAAAGGTATACAGGAATAGAAAAAAGTAAAAGCCCTAAGGCCAACGGTTAGTGGGATGATTTAAGTTAAGAAAAGTTGACAAGAAATAAGCTAAGCTAAGGCTGAGCATTCATAACTAAGAATAAACCTCCATGTGTGATTTATTTGGGAGCTGAGTGGCGGGTCCTCCAAAAGTCCAAAGTGCCAAAGAGTAAAAGAGCAAAAACAACAGACAACAGGAAGGGTTAGAAGGTTTGTCTTTGTTGGAGGAGGCATACCACTGGGGGTGGGCATTAAGGTTTTACAAGCGTATAACAGGCCCTGTCTCTGTCTCCATCTTTTAGATAAGATGTAAGTTCTTTGCTACTACTCCAGCACCATGCCCATCTGTCTGCTGCCATTCTCTCCGCCATGATGGTCATACACTCACTCATTCTCTGAAACTCTAAGCAAGCCCTTAATTAAATGCTTTCTTTTATAAGTTGTCTTGGTCATGGTGTCTCTTCAGAACAATAGAAAAATAAATAAGACACCATTTAGTAAGTTTGATGCCTGTCCTCTTCCTCTCTTGGGTCTTTCTATCTACCACAACTGCAGAATGGCTTTCCTATTGCTTCTGTCCAGAGTTATTGGGCCTTAGTCATTCCAAACCAATGATAGTTGAAGAAGGAGCAGTATAAAACTACTGTCTGGGTCTTCAGACACTCACCATTTAAATTCCTGCAACTCTGATGATTTCTGTTTTAACCTATTAGAGAAACAATGAAAATGTTGGTTTAGCCTCAGTTATAACCTAGGGCATGTAAGGACTACTGTACTGTTAGGATATGAATAGTCTGTCCAATTTACATATTAGCAAATGCTTAGCCCTCATGATGTGGTTCTATTCAAAGATGTTTTAAAACATAGGAACCTTTAGGTGATTGTGACTGTGTCAACCAAGGGGATTGTGTGTTCCTGGTCACCATTCTCTTTCTCTCTTTTCTCTTCCCACCAATCAGTGAGCAGCTTTGTGCAAGCACACCTGCCACACTGTGATATCCCAGTTCAGCACAAGCCTAAAATCAATAGGACCCAAAACCACAGGATGAAATCTATGGAATCAAGAGACAAAGCAAACCTATCTTCTTTTAAAGTCAAATGTTCTGGGTGTTTCAGTTCCAGAAGCAGAATGCTGACAACCATAAATCAAGATTTAAGGGTGTTAAGTGAGATATTTGTGAATCAACTCACTGAGTAGGTTCATGAATAAATTTAGGGGAAAGCTGAAATGTTGAACAAAAATCAACACTGAAGAAGTGAAACAACTTAATTCAATTCAACATATACTTCCCTGTCCCTTACTAAAAACCAAAGGATTATGTGGGGGACTTACCAAGAACTCCAGGGTAAAGTCTGACCATTAGAAAGATACATATCATCAAATGAGGAAGGAACCACGCCAGCAATGCATTCCATCTGGGGACTACACTAACATCTGGACAATTTTAATTTTTATTTTTTACTTAACTATAGTGAGATAAATCCAGATCTCTTGTAGTTTCTGCCTACTACCCTTATTCTTCCCTAGGGAACCCACAAAACTTTCAAAAGTCCTTATCATTCTACCTGTTTCCAAGTGTTCTCAGGTCATTTTCCTCTTATCCAAAGCTGTTTCTCTTCTAAGGTAACCTCGGAGCCTTCCCCTTGTTCTGTGTTGGAAAATGATGGCTTTGGCACCTGGAGTACTCTTTCCTGGGTTTCCCTCTGGGTGCTGGTGCTGATCTTTGTACATGCAGGCCCCTCCTTGACCCGTGTGCATAGTGATCTGGCCAGTGCTCTGTGAGCTTCTACCTTCCTCAGTACTGATGTTGCTGGCAAGTTCTGCAGAAGGTTTTTACCTGTATCCAGCACTTTTCATATTCGACATCCCTCTTGACTCTTGTCATTGATATTTTATACTACTTAGTAGGAATATCATCGATGCTTTCAGAAGACCGTTTAAGAAGAAGACAAGTTATGTGCAGTATCCTTCATCAACCTGTGGTTTCTACTCTAGAGTTGAGTATGGTATAGTTGAGTCATCGATAAAGTACAAATCTTTCACCAACCCAACCACAAATACTTGATACATTGTGGTTTCCTGCCTGTAAGATATAATAGGGTCACAGTGGTACAAAGCTTTTGGGAGTAAGCAAACATGATCGGATTTGACTTAAGGCCCACTCCACAAGATGGAACCCATATCTGACATTGTTTGGAGGACCAAGAACCTGAGACGTGAGACTAGATAGCCCAACTGCTTTTAAGTGTAGTCTGCTGCATCCCCTGCGGTAGATGCCCAGCAGAAAATGAACTCAAGGGCATCATTTGATGGTCTTTGTCTCATAACATCAGGGATTTTTTTACTCTTATTTTTATTTCATTGTGACACATATTTGTGTGTGTTATATAATACAGGTGTGACACACACACATATATATACATATATATACACAAATGTGTGTGT
>NW_026067919.1:8355434-8393562 GCF_014885135.2 Alexandromys fortis
TATTCTCCCAGTTGGGAGACTGGGAGAGAGAGAAGATAAAATGCTAACACCTGCCCTTATCACCATCTTATAAAAATTCTTTTTTTATTTTAAAAACAGGAGGACATCATTGCAAATTTAAGGATTGTCTTTAAGCATCTATACTACATATTTAATTGTATAAAAACTCACAGAAATGCTGGATGGTGGTGGTGCATGCCTTTTATCTGAGCATTTGGGAGGCAGGTGGATCTCTGTGAATTTGAGGCCAGCTTGGTCTACAGAGTGATTTCCAGGACATTCAGGGATCCAGGGCTAACAGAGAAACTTTGTCTCAAAAAAAGAAAAGAAAAGGAAACAGCTCATAATTTTACTATGGGATACCATACAGTCTCAACCCTCCATGTAACTCTCCCACGAACCTACACTTTGAAACATGACTCCTCATTTCTCTGGAGCAAACGCAGTAGAGACCAGTGTTTCCAGTACACCCCACTTCTGCTACACAGCCCGAGATCATAAAGAGGCTTGGCAAATATTTGTGAATAAATAAATGTGCAGGTAAATGTGATTTATGGGAAATAAGCTTCACTGAGTTAAAAATTATCTCCAACAATTCTTTAGCTCAGTGACTATTGATCCCATTGCAAGAGAAGTCTCATTTGTCAGAGAAGGACAGAGCCAAGTAAACGGCTTACTTCCCTTCTGTGACCAAATGCATTTGTCTTACGTGATGTGGTCTCCTAAGTTCAGCAGAACCTCTGCTTTCTAGCAGGCCTCAAACCCAAACAACATGGCTCTAGAATCTTGACTTCCTACTAACTTCAACAACACTACCCAATAATTCCCTGATATCTTCCATACCCATAAATAAGAAATGAAATCTCAAAGACACAACAGTTGGCAAGAGTCATACATACTGCCGTTCCAAGGATCATTTAATAAACATCTCTGCAATAGTTGTCAACTTCTTCAGCCCTCAAATTATTACCAAGAGCCTACGTCTAGTCATGCCTCTCTTTGATGTTTATATAGTATCACTTGATAAACTTTTCTGAAGATAAGTTTCTGTCATAGCCTTCACCAGCTCAAAACTCTTTAAGGCTCTCCACAGATACAGAAAGCACTTCACACCCATAGACCAGTGTTAAGGACTCCAGGTATCTTGAACATATCGTTCCAACTGCATTACTTACAAGAGTTTGTCTTCAACTTGTTTTCAACACACACTTTGGCAGTTTATAAGAGTTTATGTCTTATAACCTCTGCAATAGAATGATGTTGGTAGGTGCTTCCACAAGACCACAACACTGTCTTTCAAATACTACCTCAAGTTACAATTGTTCAATACATAAACAATGTGGACAGGCAGAGAGAAGTGAAGATACAACTAGGCACACTGAGTCATATTGTGATCTATCACTGTACCTCACAGTTATGGGTAAGTCAGATGTCATCTGTCTGTAAGTAGCAATTAAGAGGATAGCAGGCAACAGGGAGGGAAATAAACCCTTAAAGTAGGAGAGGATTTAACTTATATTACAATCCTATCACCTCATATGGACCACACTGCAAAGGTGTGGGTGGTTAATATTGAGAGATTAAGAATGACTCAGATGTTGTGAGTCAACTTTGCCCACAAAGACTCAAACAAAGAAGGAATACAGACTTTTGTCACAGATAGTGGGGAACACAGTACACAACAAAGCAGGGGAATGCTGAATGTCTGATGTAAAACCCAGTGGGTCAAAGATTTGAGGAGAGACAAACACAGAAGGAGGGCCCATTGACTTCCATGCGGTCCTCAGTTTCCTCTATGTGCTCAGCCTCACCACCAAACACCAAAGTCATTTTCCAGCAGTGGCCCTAGGTCACATAAGACACATGCTTATAGTCTCTGCAAAGCAGCAGCCACACCCAGTTGTCAGCTTTCCACAGATCTCTCCCCTGATCCTCTTTCTCACTTCTCTAGAGTGCATTCTCTACAAGTTTCAGCTTGTCTGCTGCCTCACTTCTCAGGATCGTCCACTTTACGGCTCTCCTCTGGGCTTCTCTGAGAGCCCCATTTACCTTTTGGAGCACACAGCTGTGGAAGATCTGATTTCTGTAGGAAGCTCTCTGCTCCTCAGGTCTTGCAGTGGATGGCCTTGAATGAACCCTGACTAAGAGAGAATGAGAAGCCCCTACACACCTGTTCTTCATTACACAGGAAGCTGGTTACAAAAGCTTTTCCACTCTGAACATACTTCATATGTAAACGATGACATATCCAAATGCACCTAGGGTTCCTTTTAATCTGATGTGGTAAAACAGCAGACAGGAAACAGTGGTCAAAAAGGAAGAACTTTATATTCTTAGATCCCTACAAACAGGATTGTCATGCTATGCAAGGACACATAGAGAAACATCAGGAAGAGTCAGAAGTACAAAGGCATGGGAAATGGACTTGACCCAAAGATTTTACTTGAGTTTTCATGGCAAAGAATAGGGAAGGCAGTGGGTAAACCAAGTAAGTTTCAGAGTGGACCACGAGTAACTTGGGGCTGGTTATACACTGTAAGAACAGCCATATAAGGCATGCAGAGCTGTCTCTGATCTGGACCTGGATTTGGAACAAGGAGGCTATTGATTTTCATATGAGATTTGATGTGGGACATGACTAGTGGTTTATATATTTACCTCATGATCTCAGAAAGTAATTTTATGCCTCTAGCTTCTCTAGGATAAAGGCCTCCAATTAGCAGGACATCAAGAATATAGTTAGCTGTCAACTAAAGCAAGGTTTGGAGAGATGACTCAGGGGACAGAAGCAAGAGCTCAAGACCATCACCACGATACACAACCAGGTCCCAATCAATAAAACCACACTTGGTCAGAACTGGAGATTTAATTCACATACCTAGCTGGCTTTTAAAATTACTGTGGAGCAGTAAAGCTTCTGCAACTTCCCTTTGCTAATTTTGTGTGTCAGGCTGTGCCTTTTTAACACATCGTCCATCAAATTAAGAAGAACCGTAGAAGCTTTGTTCTCAAGGCAAGACCCCTGTGATATGGGGCCTGATGACATGACAAGACCGGACTTCAAGCCAAAGGCTGATGTAAAACAATAAGATTTTTGATAGCTATTGGGATACAGTGTACGTCTTTGGGGAAGGCATAAATAATCCATGGGCATAGGGTGAATTGTGTATCCAATTAAATAGGATAGTAATTCTTTTGCCAGCTGCTCTCATCTAGAGGTGCGCCTCATTTGCTTCTCTCGTATGCTGGATGCCCTTTTGACCTTCTTTGACTAATAGAATGTTGCAGAAAAGACTCTGAGTAATTTACAGTTTCGGGGCCTTACCAGAAGAGGTAGCGTCTGTGCACTAGGCACAGTCTTGAAGTCTAATAGTTGTGCTGGAAGGAGCCAAGGCAGAAGACAAGCACACTGTGCACTGACATCCTCAGCTGAGCCCCCAGCCAGCAGCAGGGCACTTGGGTTGGTTATCTTATGTGTTCAGCTTGTTTCCAAATGAATGGCAGTTGCAGTTCCTGGGAAACAAAGAGAATCAGAAGCAACCCCATTTAAGCCCTCGTGGGCTTTAGAATCATGAAAGATAATAAGTGGTAATTATTGTTTCTAAGCCACTTTGAGCAGGGACGTGGTCACACAGCAATTGCCGAAGCTAATGCAGAGGGATGTAAAGATGCTTTCAAAATGTAAGTTGTTAAATCCTTTAGCTGACTTTAAACATTAACATCGATCTATGAAGCTATGCGCCTTCGACCCTCTCCAAAGACCATCTTCCTCTAAATACCACAGGTCAGAAATTTTCAGGGACACCTTGCATGGTTCATTTGGACAACTGTTGTCTGTCTTCAGAGAAGCATTCTTTTCCAATCCCTTATTCTAACTTAGACAAAAATACCTTTAAGACACAAAACTAGACAGTCCTCCTTGGAAATTGATACACATGGATGGAGAAGTAACAAGCCTTTCCCGAGTTCTAGCCACTATGTTTTCATTTTGATTTTCTACTGCCTCTCACCAATCTTCATATAATGAAAGTATATCTCTATATTGTTAAAACAAAAACATTTAAAGTTCCTTTTCGTATTGGTGACTGTGAATGAAGAGGTTGCGTGGTTTATTTGTCTGTTCCTAGATGCCATGTTTCCACTTTGCTATTGTATTGCTTTTAGGAACTCCATATATCATAAGATGATATTGTGTCTGCTTCTCTGAAACTTGCTACTATCTCTCCAGCATTACCTGAGACTTGATTAAAATTATGCAGGCAGTCATGATGGGTTGGGATCCAAGTTAGGGTGACCTAATTTGACATGAGCCCTTGGGCTCTTATACTCCTCAGCCAAAGCAGCTTGAAGTGAGAGACGCATGCAT
Organism: Alexandromys fortis; assembly: GCF_014885135.2. Taxonomy (NCBI): domain Eukaryota; kingdom Metazoa; phylum Chordata; class Mammalia; order Rodentia; family Cricetidae; genus Alexandromys; species Alexandromys fortis. Next base: position 8,359,801 of record NW_026067919.1, read on the forward strand.
GCATAGGTATAACAAACTAAATATATATACATAAGCTAAATTCAAGGTTCACATAAAAATACATTTTTATTTAGTACAAGTGGGTTTTATTTTATATTTTGATGCATTTAACCCTATCATAAAACACCCCAAGATACAGAGAGTTCAGATATATTTCTTACATTCATACATGTCCTACATGTCTGCTTTCTTCTTTGCTAGGATTCCCAGAACTTGAACCCATGATGTAAAAGGGTATTAGAACTCTAGAAGTCAGAGCAGTGTGGCAAACCCTCACATTGACTTAGCACTTACAATGCAGCTGTTTGGCTTAACCTTTCTTTCTACAACAGAGTGGACAGTAGTACATGCCCCCTCTTGACTAATGAGGAGACAAAGCCAGAGGAAGATTTGTCCAGGTCACTGAGCTGGTGAGCCATAGCTCAGCTTTGGGACTTGGATGTCTGAGGCTCACATGCCTGTTGCTTACGGCTCTACACATACTGATCTTGAGAGAGGCTGATGGATAGTGGAGTCATGAGGAAGGACTGACTTGCTACTGTTTTATGTCACTCCTGTGCTGATCGCATGCTCCCTTATGGCATGACATTTGAAAGGCCTAGTGACAATTATATACTTTATTGAGGACAAATGAAGGTAAGAAAAGATGAGGGAAATGTGGGAAAGACATAAAATATGTCTCTTTTCAAATCTCTTGAAGGCAAACTAAATCTCCCCACAATGGCTTAAACAGGCCCCCAGCCACTTGCTCGTGTTATGTAACAGATGGTAGCAGATTCCTTTTCCACAGAAAATGAGCCCAGCAGGGGGACTCTTGTTGTAAACTTGCTGTTAAGTGGTCCCTCTTTGGTCACTCACAGTCCAAGTGGAACAGAGAAGTCTATTGTTCCAAAGGCCTCTTGGCCCTCTCAGGGACAGCTGTACACTTCTGAAGGTGTAGAGTAGGTTTCTGTGTCCTGGAATGTCTCAGAAAAGAATAAAGGATAAGAGAATAAGGACACCAGACAATATCAGGTAAGTGACAAGTCTCAGAACTCTGTAGTTTTGACCTATTCTATGTAGAAGAGAAAAGAAACCTCTGCCAGAAATGTAGAGGAATTTGGTCATGAAAAGATATAGAAATACTCCAACACACTCATGCAGAAATGTCTTTTCTCAAAAAGAATAGGCCAAAATATAGATGCTATAAGACCAGTTTCTTTTCCTTATATGTTGATACCTTAATGACACAGTCCCGGGTATTATAAGAAATTCCGTGAACTAATTAGTTTATAAACAATACAAAAGCATTTATCATATAATTTAGAACTGGTTGATCTCAGATCAGAACACATTTTGTGCCTGATGAGAGCTTCGTTTCCTGTTCACAGACAAGCTTTCATGCTGTGGCTTCATGTAGGAAGCAGGCTGAGGTGGACCTCTGGACTCTTTGGTAAAGACTCTCAGCCAACCCTGTTCATGAAGATTCATCTCACGACCTGATTAATAATCACCAGTTTCTTGTGCTATATAGAAAAACAAGATCCAGCTGTATTGTTAACAATGGACATAGATGTCTTTCTCCCAGTTATGGGAACTGAAAAATCTGAGATCAAGGCATTGACAAGTTCAAAGTTGGTATGAGTCTACTCCATTGATAGTATCATCTCATGGTGGTGTCCTTACATGGCAGAACAAACAGCTGAACTCTGTTCATATGGCAGAAGGCTGGAATCAATGAAATAGCCCCGCAAGCCTTTATATGTCACTCATCCATTTATGAATGCAGCTCTCTCATGGCCTAATCATTTCCAAGAGCCCCTCAATAAAGATTAAAATTTAACACTTAAGTTTTGAAAGAGACCCATTCAAACCAGAGCACCTCTCCGAGGTTGTGCCTGATAATGTCATCATCTTGGAGGTTTCAATATTTGTATCTTAAGGATTTGTAGATTTCAGAGCATTTCATTAAATAATTCCAAAATTAGTTTTTATTTTTTATCATTCCTTTTCTTGTGAGCTGAGAATAAATAAGTCAGCATTTATCCTTGAGCTTGACCTAAATCATTTTCTGGAAGGATGCTGACATGAAGGGAAACCAATGGTCCAGAGCTGAACCGAGCAAATGATTCACAAAATGTGTTTGTCCCCATTGCAGCATGTGGGCTTGATGCTGCCTGGAACCGTGATCCTGAAAAGAAAAAAGATCCTATCTGAATCTCAAGCACTCATATTTATTATTCAGGGTGATTTCCTCCCAGTGGTATGCGCAGGCTCACATGAGTTATCACCAAGATGAGCTCTGAAATGCTCACACCAGGCAAGAAACACATTCACCAAAATTCACTAATGTGTTTCTGCTTGCATGCCGTCTGCCTCTCCACCAGATACCATTGAAGTACACTTTCCATTTCTGAAGAAAAAAAAGCAAGCAAACAAAGAAACAAACAAAAAGGACAATAACCAAACCTTCTACATACATCTATTTTCAGAAAAGAAGCTATTAGATTTCAGCCATGTCTCAAAGGAATTCACTCTTCACTACAATTTACTTATTTAGAGATACATAGGAAGTCTAATTGATGTCTTGAATATAATAACAATGACCTCTCATTGGTCCCCTATGGTTAGTTTTTAAGGAATGGGTGAATTGAAATATTTTGAGCAGATTGCAGGTTAGGTAAGTGGGGCAAAGTGACGTAGAGTCCCTGCTGCAGTATGGGTTTCAAGCTTCTTTGTTCACATGTAAACTTACCTGTGGTAGATGTAGGAGGGCAAGCACATAAGTTCTAGTCTTCAGAGTCAGCGAATGATGCAGCAACCATGACTAGCCAGATATGTCTAATTCCAGATGTGTAGCCCTGTACTTCCCCTCTCTTGCTGGGCTCATAAAGGTTCATATGTTCCTCTTCTGATAGATGGGAGATCTGACCCTGTGTTTACCTACTCTCTGAGTTTCATTACAGAGGGACTTCTTTGTTTCTGAAACTAACTTTGTTACTTGTTCTATTAGCCAAAATTACTAGGGAGTTAAGTTTGCCATTCTTAAGACACCTCTGTCATGATTTATGTTTTTGACAGATGGACAATTTCCTACCCCGCCCCAGTGAGTATCTTAGTCAGTCTTCTGTTACTCTGTCAAATTATCCAAGCTAATCATCTCATTAAGATCTGTGGGACCTGTAGGGAGATGGCTCATCATGGCAGGGACTGTGATAGGGTTATGCACCTCATGGCATCTAGGAGAGAAAGAAAGGAGAAAGAAATCCATACACTTCATCATCATCAAGAAAAAGTCCCCAGTGATCTAAAAATCTCTTATTAGGCCTCAGCTCTTCAAGCTTCTACCTCTTTCCATCCATCCCAAGCTGAAGATTATGTGTCTACCACACAAGCCTTTGGGACAGCAGTCAAGAACTTCTGTTTAATGACACGGTAATGAGGCATGCCACAGTTTTTGTTTCTCTCTTCCTCTAGGCTCTTGGCTTTGACAGTGATAACTAGTTTGCTAACTCGGCCTGTATATGTAGACGTAGTGTATGTTTGCATGTGTGAAGGTCAGAGATCTTGGTAGGTAGTTTCTTCTTTTGCCGTCTACCTTATTTAGTGAGATTGGATTTCTCACTTAACCTGGAGCTTGCTGTTTTACATAGACTGACTAGCCAACAAGTCCCCAAGATCTTTATGTTTCTCTCTACTGCTATGCATAGGGCTATAGATGCTAACAGCTATGTCTAGCTTTTACACTGGTTCTAGGAATCCAAATTCAAGTTCTCATATTTCTGCAGCAAGCACTTTTCCCACTGAGCTTTCTTCCCAGTCTGGGCTCAGCTTTTTTGACTGAGTTTTGTTCTTTGTGTCATTTATCCAATTCCCTAGTGGTGTTTTTTAAGAAAATTACTCTTATCGATGTCTCATGACCTGCTTTTATTAGAACATAAAGGTATGTAGTTTTAAATACTGAGAAGATAGAGTCAGAAAGAGGATGGAGGTGGGGAGTAAATTAGGTCAATAGCCTAGTACAATAACTACCACAACTGTGCAAGTTCTTTCACTTGTGCAAGTGATATTTTAAAAATCCTAATTTACATAGCTCTTAAAGTATGACATGCAGATGTATAGAAAGTTGCTAGCCCAGCATAGGTACTCAATAAATATTCTGTGATGGTAGTGGAACCAAAAGGTCACAGGCTGCGGTGATTAAATTATCTCCGGAGGAATTAAAGGTGCAACTCAGAGGCAGAGCACGTGCCTAACATCTACAGAGCCAAGTTCCTCAGCAGTGCCATTAGGACAAAGAAAGTTAAAAGGCATGAACTCTAGATCTATAACTTACTAGCGTTATGAGTCTGGGGTGATTATATGTCTTCATGTGTACAATAGGAAAAAGCATACTCTTCATGCAAAGACGTTTTGGGGTTGGAAATGTGCTACTTGTGCAACACGACAGGACACAAAACGCTGAATTCTGAACTCTTAGGCCGTGATAGCACCCCAGTTTCTTCTTCTCCCATTTTTTTTCCAAAGACAGAAATACCCTCCTAAGCAGGGTGAGGTTTTTCAGCCTTCCTGGTACTGCTCTGCCTAGAATTAACATCACACTTGCAATTTCTCAGAGTGATTGATAGGGATTCCATGACGATTTTATCACTTGGTGGAGGGTGAAAGTTGCTCACTAATTATTAGCTGGGCTCCTCCATTAAGACCCATTGCCCAAGACATACTCTAATTACCCACACATTCCTGTTAGACTTTATAGTGTAATTGCTATTCATGGTCCAATTAAGGGGCAATTGCAAGCTGAGGGGGGGAAATTTGCTTTATTGCTTCAATTTTGAAATCTGTGTATCTCAGAGCCATAACCTATTCAGGGTCTACAGGGTTCTACACACAGAGATGCCCATGCTGTTGCAGCGAGATAGATGGGATTATCCTGTCATACCAGTTTCTCAAAGGAGAACGACCTGGCTGAGAGCAGAGCTTCCAACATGTCTCTAATGTTGTATGGTCCAAGAAAGCAGAGGGTAAGGAACTGCTTCTTCAGTGGTTTGGGGTGCTAAAGAATATCATCAGGTCATCTGAGCATGTCTATTTGCATGTGTAGAGCTCTATGAGTGGAAAAGGCTAGCCCTCCCTGAAGGGAATGCCACTTGTAAATGCTTAGGACAAATGCAGATAGATACTAATGAGGCAGCGAGTCTGCATTCAAACTCATGTTCTACCATTGTCCTGGGATATGAACTTGAAGAAAATTATTTAATGCTTAGTGAACTCATGTTTCAGATGGGTGGCACTCACCTTTTAGAGTGATTGTAAAGACCAGATGAAATAATGTATGGGAAGCATCCAACACATAGTTATCTCTAAGCAAACATCACCATCATCACCATCATCATTATCATCATCATCACTGGTACTCCTGTTTTAGCACAACTGTACTATTCTGGGAAAGTGTGCAAAGATGCAGTAGATCTACTAATTGTGGCAATACTATCTAAAAGGTCTTAATAAAGGAATCAACACATTGAATAGATTGCTCTACTAAGTACTCGTGGGAGCATTCAGTTCTCTAATTTGCATTGCAATTCTCAAAAGTGGTCTTTAAGGCAGCAAAGAGCTGAGAAGACAAGAGTTGAGTCAGAATTTGTAGTCAAAGATAAACAACTGGGTCTGCCCTACCTGGTCTATTGATCCTCAGATTTTGTATGTATACAATGAGTATAATGATAATCCCTTCATAGATTTATGTGAAGACTAAATGAAATATTATATGAAATGTACTGACCACTGTATTAAATAAATGTTAGCTTAGCATTATCACTCCTATTTATGTAGTTGTAAAGAAACCAGAAATCCTTTCTGTAAAATCACAGGGTCCAGTACACAAATATCTCCAGAAGATTCACCTTGGAAAATTCTAGGTCCTATTACACAAAGTGAGAAATGCAGGAAAAGAAATATCTCAATGCATTTGGCTTCTCTAAGAATGCAAAAGAAAATCTGGACTGCTCTTCAGTCTCGAGAGGGAGGGAGAATGGAGTTGGGAAGGGGGAGAGGAGTGGGGAGAGAAGGAAGGGAGTAGGGGAGGGGGCGATGTGTGGGAGGAGGGGGAGGGAAATGGGAAACGGGGAGGAGGCAGAAATTTGTTTCAACAACTAAAAAAAATAAACAAAAAAAAAAGAATCATAAAGGTATGGGCCTGTTAGTTGGCCACTAATTGATCAATAAAACCTATATAAATCCTTCACTGGAAAGAAACAGGACAGATTCCCATGTAAACTGTGATCTGAGGTAGGTAAGAATGCAAACTCACATAATGATCCATTGTCTTCTGGAAAGCAAACCATTTCTCTCCCTTAATTCAGTAGGAGCCATCTCTTCATCACAAAGTGCAGACACTTGTTGAATTGTCTTAGCTGTGAGAGGCACTACGTTAGGCACCATGTTGAAGGTCCTCAGAAAATCCTTGTTTTCTGGTTCTAATCTCAAACAAAAGCCTAGGGAGGCTGCAACAATTCATTACTGATCTCAAGGCACGGCCCAGTTCTCAGAGGCAGTGCCAGTAGGCTTCTGTCCACCTGTGGAAGAGACCGCTAGACTTTCGCATCTCTGCCATGAAGAATATGCATTAGCACCTTTCCATCACCAGAAGTCTCAGGCCAGCTCCATAGATCTTGTACTGGAGAAGCAGGTGGATAGGCACCATCTCTATCTCACCGGAGATTTCATTTCATGCTGAACAGAACAGATCGTATTTCCTGCAAGGTTGGCCTCACAGCTCCCAGGTTCCCATTGCTGAAACATTACCCATTCACACTGTAGCCTATTTATTTCTGCTGCACATTTCCCAGAGACTTAAGGAGGTGATGTGCATAGCTTTTCCCATTTATGTTGTTTTCTCATGCGTAACAAAGATCCGTCGGCTTTTATTTCCTTTAATGACCCTCTGAATTTCCCTTGTCATGTCACATATCTGACACTAGCCTGATTTCAGAAGCTGAAATAATCTTTCATGGTGATGAGCTGAAAAGGATTTCTCTCCATCTTTTGCCTGTTGACAGTAAGGACCAATCCAAAAAGTACCAAAGGGAAGTTGACTAGAGCAAAATCAAGGTTTTCGGAGAGACAAACATATAAATTTTCCATGTTCTAAGTGTCAGATCTTGGTCAAACCATTTAAATATTTTATGCCTCAATGTTATAAACTGCAAAATGGAGTTTACATTCACAGTCATTGTGAGATCATGGTAAGGGCTGTGATGTTAATACATTATTCAGTGATAACACGGTGTTGCAGAGATTATATATTACATGGTCTGCTTCATATTGGATTCCCGGAGAAAGACACATTTGAATATATACCAGAATCACCAAGGAATAAAATTTTCTTAAGTAACATTATATACTGATCTGTCTTCCCTTCCCTCTCCTATGCATTATGGATTGACCACAGAGTCTAGTTTTGATTTCTAGCCCTGCTATTCAAAAGAATATGCACTGTTATAAATGGTAGCTGTGAATAGGTGCTAAGGTCTCTTCCATTGCAAGAACAGTTCAGGTCATATGGAATGAGGTTTTAAACAGAAAAGAAGATGATCCCCGAGAGGAAGGTGCAGCATAATATAACAGAGATCCTAAAAGACAGACGAAGTCACTCCAAGAAGAGGAGAGCCAGCCAAGCATAGTTTTTCAATAGATCAAGGTCTTCTACTAGGGTCCAATCTGAGAGAAAGTGGGAGCTAGCTCCAAATGAGATGGATTGGGACAGGAAAGGCTCTGTTCATCACTGAGGGGATAGAAGGAGAAGGCAAAGAGTCAACCCTGACTCTTGATGCAATTTAGGATGGAGTTAGTTTGCTGTATCCTGATAAAAAGTCCTTCACAGCAAATGCATTTGCTGGTGTTTGCATATTCCTTTAGGAGCTCAGGGGACTCTGGGCACACAGAATTGCTGGACTCTAGCCTAGGTTTTGGGAGCTTGTCTGAGGTGCAAAGATGGAAGGAGGTGCAGACAAATATGCACCCACAGATGCATCATTACTATAACAGTATGGGAGCCAAATGTTGACCTACATGATCACACTCAGGAGAGGCAGGAAGGAAGCAAATACAGATTTCCTCTCATCTTTGCCTGCTGCACTCACCACCTACATGATGGAGTTTGGTACTCTCATGCTCTAACTGTGAATTACTTCATCCCAGTGAATCATTGCACACTGCAGGGACACCTTTCTGGTTTCACAGTAGGAGGTGGAAAAATCTGATACCTGGATGGAGATAGGAAAACAAAAAGGGAAGGGAGAGATAAAGAAGAAAGGAAAGGAAGGGATCAGCTATGAGAGAAATGACTTCCACAGTAAAGCGTGCTCAGCCTGACCTTAAATAGGCTTTCATTTGTGAAATCCAGTGAAGAGGAATTTATCTTAAGTTCTTCTTAATGTTCTGTACAGGGAATGCCCCTGCTGGGAGCATCTCTATGCATCAGGAGACAGATGCCCTGCACAGCCTAATAATGGAAGGATGGATGGTAATCATGTCATTGCCGTCTGAGCTCCCATTAGAATTGATGGGGATTATTTCTTCCCAGCCACTGAATCATCCAGCCGCCCACTTTCCTCTGATGATGTACACAGCTTTGCCTAGGGAATCGGTCTTAAGCAGATATACGTTAAGGACAGTGTTGAAAAGGATGTCCCATGGGAGGCTTGCTGGGGTCTGTGCAGATACAGCTCAGGCTCTGCAAACTCCTCCTGTGATGATCCCTCTGGAGAAGCCAGACACTGCCATTCAGTTATTGGGTCACATTCTATACAGGGAAGCAGGGTAATAAAAATAGCACCTTGCATTTGAAAAATGTTTTATGATTTCCAAAGTGCTTCTCATACCTGTCATCTGACTATGTCCTCAGAATACACTTCTCTATGAGGAAGGACAACATCCATTTGACAGAAAAGAACTCTGTTGAAAATCACCTGCCTAGCATCAGTGATTGCTCTTTAAGGCATGAGTGGTCTTTCTTCCAAAGCATGCCTTAATAGGAAGTTAGGAATAGCATGGTCTACATCCCTCTACCATCTGCATCCAATTGACATCTGTGATCTCTTCTTGTTCAGGATAAGTCTCCACATCACTGACAGTTCCCCTGACCCATCCTGCTTTATCCCCTTCCCTTCACTGTCTGTTTCCCTTTCTTCCTCCTCACTGCTGTGTGCAGAAAAGGGTAAGGTGCTGGACTGGTGTTTCCTTAATATACGAAACCAAGGAATTACTATTCCTGCTCATGTTTTCCCGAGATTCCCAAGAACAATACCTAGGTCCAGCCTTTCTGGAGAGATCTGTGGCCAAGTTCTCACATACCATTCAACTGTAGCTGCATTATCCAATGCTTTCAGCATCCGTGCTATCTACGCACGTGCTCCCCTTTGCTAATAAGGAAGTATCCCTCCTTTGGGCTCCTGCTCATGTATGCACCTTGCTGGAATTATTGTAATTATGATGCTTCTGATGATAACAACAGCAATGGGAATACTAGGAAATGCAGCGATGTGAATACTGCTTGATATTCACTGTCAAAATTAACTTATTTCTAGCACATATCTGCTCAGATATCTACCTTGCAGCACAGAATGTATGGAGACTACAACCTAATTATGTGTTTCTCATACAAATGTTATCTTCGTAGACAGACCTTCCCCTACAACTATCTTCCCTACAACCACTTGACTTGTCCTTACTGTCTTGCTATTCTCTCTCTCTCTCTCTCTCTCTCTCTCTCTCTCTCTCTCTCTCTCTCTCTCTCTCTGTCTCTCATTCACTCTCTTCATCTAATGTTGTATGATATTTTGTTTGTGTTCTGACAAGCTTGGGTGGAGATCAGAGGGTGGAGCTAGCCACTAGCTAACTATAGAGACTTGGCAGTGGTGGCACAGGTCTATAATCCCAGCACTCTGGAGGTAAATACAGGAAGTGACAAGATAGGATGGAGACAGAATCTCAGCTTTTTGGACTGAGGAAAGAAATAACTGGTGACTATTATTGGTTCTTTTATCTTCCAGGTTTTTACCCCAGTATCTGACTCCTGGCTTTTATTTATTAAGATTAATTAGATTAATACTTTATCTGGTGACCAACGTGGGGCTCAAACCCATGACCCTGGGATTAAGAGTCTCATGCCATACCTACTGAATTGACTAAAAAATGAAAGCATTGTGTGGTCACAGCTCATTGTATGCACGTCCACACATAGTTATGTCCTGTCTCTAATATCACTACTATTGACAAGGTATGAATGACGGGAGAGCAGAGAGTATGTACATTATGTCGGGCATATGATTGATTTCACGTCAGTTTGACTATATTAATGGATTCCAGACAGCTGGTATAGCCTGTTATTTCTGGGTGTGTCTGTGAGGAGGTTTCTACTGGATATTAGCATTTAGATTGATAGAATAAGAGAACATGACTCTTAACAGTGTAGATATTCAACTCCAAGCCATTTCAGTTATATTCTATTTGGTAGAACCAAAAGGCAGAAGAAGAAATTCTATTTCTTCTTGAACTTGAACCTCTGCCTTCTTCTGCATTTAAGCATCAGTGCTTTTTAAGTTCTAGTGCCTTCAGCTCACACCGAATAAAAACCACTAGCTTCTATGGGTCTCTATATTAGAGGTGGCAGATGACGTGACCTACTCATTCTTCGTAATTGCATCATGCCAGTCCTTAGAAACGAATCTTCTTCTGTTTAGCTAATATATGTATGATGGAACCTTGTTCTCTGGACAACTCTAACTTAGATATTAGTCCTTTTTTATGCCATATCCTCATGCTTAAACTCTGTCCATGGATCAAGTTATTGAATAAATCACATCCATTTAGAACAGTGGTTCTTAGGGGTCACATGTCAGATATATTGCATATCAGATATTTGCATTACAATTAATAACAGTAGTAAAATTAAAGTTATGAAGTAGCAGCAAAACTAATTTTATGTTTGGGAGTCACCACAACATGAGGCATAAAAGGGTTGCAGCCTTAGAAGTTTCAGAACCACTGATTTATATGATAAGGGACCGAAGGTCAGCCAGCTGCTCATCAGTAGAACTAAGAGTTGATTCAGATGTTCCTGACCCTAAAATCCAGTACCTGGTCTCAGGGTCATAGGACAAAGAAAACTATATTCCAAGTACATATGTTTACTTGTTTAGTACCCAAGTAGGAAACCATGTCTTAGAACTTAACTGGGTTTCATAACTCCACATTTGTGTGTCTCTGAAATAAATGACTTTTGATGTGTAGAATGAGATCTCATTTCACAAACAGCTCTCATGGTTTTTGGCATAGTCATTGAGACCATAAAGTTGCTGATTTGCTGAATAACTATGAAGAAAATAAAGTATCATTTCAACAGGTAAACTGTTCTACATTATTTTAGATAAATGATACAAGGAATAGTGATCAGCACACCACTGCCAGCAGCATCCTTGGGGAACTTGCTCTAAATGGATGCTCTCAGGATCTAGCCAGACAGTGGGTCTGTCATTCTGGGGATGTCGCCCTAATGCCAATCTTTCTCGAAGCCCTACACTTGATTCTGGCTCACACCAAATGTTGATCATTACTTCTGTAGGTTAAAGAGTGGCATTTATTAAATGTAATAGAATCGACCCTGGATTGCTATCAGTCTTTCAGACCTGGGAAACTATTGTCTCACAATGGAAGGAAGTGCATGATAGAGTCGCCTAAGCCTTCTCTTGAATGCTCATCTTGCAGCCCTCCCATCATGTTATGAAGTCTCACAGATTTTCACATCCAGTGCCACTCTTATCTTCTGCAGTAACTTCATGCCTATGTCAGGAACCAATGCAAATGGGTCTTCCCCAGTTCTGGCACTGCCTCTCACTAATCCCTCATGCTGTCTATATCTACAGGACTGTAGTCCTGTTCCAGAAAGTCCTGACATTTTACCTGAACCTCAGATCCTACTGCTAGATCTGCAGCTTACCTACTACTGCGTTGAGAAATAAAAACTGGCCCTAATTTTCAGGTGCCATCAAATATCCTCTTTACTTTATTTGACCTTCTTCTGCCTGCTAAATTTGATTGCCTACAGTACCCACATTCCTGGAACTAGTACTCTCCTTCAGTAACAGTCAAAACTGGAACAATCCCCCAGAGAGGTTGGGGCTGAGTTAATTGCTGTTTTAATACAGAGAATCCCAAATTAATTGTTGTCAAGAATCCAATTCCATGACCAAACAACCCTGACACTGAAATTTCAGACTATCTTGGTTGGAGGTGGGGCGTCCAAAATTTACGGGTCAAGCTATTCTTTAACAAGCCAGTACCCCTTCAACTTTGCCCTCACTGAGAAGAGATGCATTCCTTCCTAAAATGACCCTTTCCATTTTGAGCACCTCAGGAAGTGCCAATATCTCCATATGGTCTCAATTGATTTCTCCATTGTGTCTGCCTACAATTCCTGGCTCTACAAGCCCATTTAGCTTCTGTTCTACAATCAACCATGCCAGAGGTTTCACTGATGACTCCCAAGGCATCAGCACTGTGGTTCTAGAGAAGCTTCTGGAGTTATAAGCTTTCATCCTCAACAAATCTGCATTTATTCCTTCAATTAAATGAGAGCCTTTGCAAGGCATTTGGTGTCACAAAGCACTGCTACAATATTTTCAAGTTATGGAAGTAGATCCTAGTACTGATACAAGGTAGGGAAAGATCTTTATAATTGTTCCAAGCTCTGCCTAGAACTCCCTAGAAACTTGTCTTCGTGAGCTTGACTACTTCTACTTCAGAATCATTTCATTTTATTTTTAGAATATTCCTTGTGGAATTAAATGATTAGAAGGATACAGAAGAACATTTAACCCTTCCTCCCAATCCCTGTAGACACACTATGAGGGCACAAGAGAGAAATATGATAATGGGAGAAGCTTACGAAAAATCAGGAGTGTGAAGAGTTTGAAAGCTATTGATAAGAACCTGAGGTATTAAACATAACATATAAACCAGGACAACTCATTATCTTGGGGGCATTGGACAAATACCCTGACCTCATTCAGTCTCAGATTTCTGACCTTGAAAATGGTTATAAGAATGGGTGCCACATCTCTTTTTGAAAAATTAAAATAGATATATCTGTACATTACTAATGAACAGTTATCAGTATTAAAAGGCAGGCAATATTTCCTGGAATAATCCTCAATCCCTAAATGTAAGTGTTTCTTCATCATTGCCTTGTCTTCAGAGCCATGCTCTTCCTTGTTTCTGTAGTTGGTTGCATATTAGTGCTTCATTTTATTTCATATTAATTCCTGGTGAGCATCATCCAGGTTACTTCTACAATCACTCCAGTTGGTGCTCTCTCTGTTTAGAAGTTCTCCTGTCTTGACTCAGCACTTTGGAGCTCTAGATCCAATTCTACCCACCTGACAATAACTAGAATTAACCTCCAATAACCTAGCTTGAATTTTTTGAGAAAGGAAAGGTAAAGTAGAAGGAAGCTAGTGGAAGGAGAACAAGAATTTTTTCCTATTACTGTACATACAGATGCCTTTTAGGTTTCATGAATGAGGAGGCTCAATGCTTCTTTGCTTAACAAAGGGAGGAAAATCTGTCTCTCCTGTGTTCCCATCGTTGCGATGTCCTTGACCAGAATACCTTTTAAGAGATGATCTGAGAAGGTTCCTGAAACATCGGGAACTACCCTTCTAAAACAGAGATCACAAACATGAAGTATGAGTAGAGAAACTTAAACTATGACCATAACCTGGAAGGATCCTCAGAGGAGGAAAGAGCTCAGGAATTCCCCTGAGCCATGGAGTAAGAAGGTAATTTGTTTATGGATGGCTGGGCTTTGCAGCTGGGGGAGACTTTTGTAGTCTGCTCTCTGCAGCTTCTCTATATCAATGTTTCCATAGTAAGGAGCCTCTTCACTCAAATATGAGTCTTTAAAATTTCCCCACAGCTTAGTTTAGTAATTCCACCTGGCCTAAAGTGTAATATATTGAGAGGTTTAAAGGTCCTAACACAGAACCATCTGAAAAATGAATGGTAGGTAGTGGTCCAGTTGGGTCACAGTCTAAATAAGAAGACCTAGACTTAAAGGCAAGTCTACCACATACCAAGTAAATAAGTAATTGTGATGTGAATTCTAGGCATTTACAAACCTTAGTTTTCTCCCTTATGGCATCATACTTATGCTCACAATTTTTGATTAAATGCATGAATGAATACAAAATTCATAACATTCTAATCCATAATAAAGCTTTTTCATTCTTATTTTATTTTTATTTTATATAAAGAATATCATCATTCTTTTTATTATTTTGATTGAGCTATTCATTTTTTTCCACTTCACTCCCTTCCTCCCCTCTCCCCTTCTGTTCTCTCCCATGATGTCATGCTACCAATTTACTCAGGAGATCTTGTTCTTTGGACCTTCCTATGTAGATCCATGTATGTCTCTCTTAGGGTCCTCTTTGCTGTCTAAGTTTTCTGGGGTTGTGGACTGTAGGCTGGTTTGTCTTTGTTTTATTTCTCAAAGCCACTTATGAGTAAGTACATATTATATTTGTCTTTCTTGGGGCTGGGTTACCTCACTCAATATTTTTTTTTAGATCCATCCATTTGTCGGCAAATTTCAAGATATCATTAATTTTTACCACTGTGTAGCACTCCATTGTGTAAATGCACTACATTATCTTTATCTATTCTTCAGTCCGGGGTTCTTTAGTTTGTTTCCAGGTTTTGGCTATTACAAATAATGATGCTATGAATACAGCTGAGCACATGTCCCTGTGATATGCTTGAGCATCCTTTGGGTATATATACCCAAAAGGGGTATTGCTGGGTCCTGAGGTAGGTTGTTTCTTAATTTTCTGAGAAATCACAATACTGATTTCCAAAGTGATTGTACAAGTGCATTCCCATCAGCAATGGAGAAGTGATCCCTTTACCTCACATCCTCTTCAGAATAATCTGTCATCAGTATTTTTGATCTTGGCCATTCTGACAGGTATAAGATGGCATCTCAGAGTTGTTTTTATTTGCATTTCTTTGATGGCTAAGGCTACAAAGCATTTCCTTAAGTGTCTTTCAGCCACTTAAAATTCATCTGTTGAGAGTTCTCTCTTTAGGTAAATTACCCCATTTTGTATTTGATTATTTGTTTTTTGATGTTTCTTGAGTTCTTTGTATATTTTGGAGATCAGTCCTCTGTCCAATGTGGGGTTGGTGAAGATCTTTACCCATTCTGTATGCTGCCATTTTGTATTGTGGACCATGTTTTTTGCTTTACAGAAGCTTTTTAGTTTTAGTAGGCCCCATTTATTAAGTGATGCTCTCAGTGTCTGTGCTACTGGACTGGAATTATATTTAGGAAGAGGTCTCCTGTGCCAATACATTCAGGTATACTTCCCAATTTCTCTTCTATGAAGTTCAGTGTGATGGTTTGATGTTGAGGTCTTTGATCCATTTGGACTTGAGTTTTGTGCATGGTGATAGATAAGGATCTACCTGCATAATTTTTCATGTTAATATCTAGTTATACCAGCACCATTTATTGAACATGCTTTTTTTTTCCATTTTATATTTTTAGCTTCTTTGCCAAAATACTGAAGGTATTTATAAGTTGTAGGAGTTCCCTGGTAGAATTTTAGAGGTCACTTATGTATACTATCTCTCGTTATTGCTCTCGTTAGAACTTTAAGTACTGGCAGGGTGGTGTTGGCTTATGCCTTTAATCCCATCACTCGGAAGGCAGAGGCAGGCAGATCTCTGTGAGTTCGAGGCCAGCCTGGTCTACAAGAGCTTGATCCAGGACAGTCTCTAAAGCTACAGAGAAACCTGTTTTGCCCCCCACAAAAAAAAACCTTCAAGTACTGTATTGAATAGATATAAAGAGAGTGGATAATCTTGCCTTCTTGATTTTAGTGGGATTGCTTTGAGTTTCTCTCCATTTAGTTTGATGTTGGCTATTGACTTGCTGTATATTGCTGTTTTTATGTTTAGGTATGTTCCTTGTATCCCTGATCTCTCCAAGACTTTTATCATGAAGGGATTTTTAATCTTGCCAAGGGTTTTTTTTTATTAGCATCTAATGACATGATCATGTGTTTTATTCCAATTTGTTTAGATGGTGGATTACATGGATAGATTTTCATATGTTGAACAATCCCTGTAGCTCTGGGATGAAGCTAACTTGGTTTCTGATGTGTTCTTGATTTTCTTTGCTTGTATTTTATTGAGTATTTTTACCTCAATGTTCATGAGTATGATCGGTCTGTAACTCTCTTTTTTAGTAGCGTCTTTGTGTGGTTTGGGCATCAGGGTAAATGTAGCCTTGTGACGAGTTTGGCAATGTGCCTTCTGTTTCTATTGCATGGAACAATTTGAGGAGTATTGGTAGTAGTTCTTCTTTGAAATCTTGTAGAATTCTGTGCTGAAACCATTTGGTCCTGGAGTTTTTCTGTTTCCTTAGTAGTTAGAGGTATATTTAATTTGCTTACCTTGTCTTGATTTAATTTTGGTAAGTGATATTTATCGAGAATAGTGTCCATTTCCTTTAAGTTCTCCAATGTTGTGGAGTACAGGTTTTTGAAGCATGACTTGATGATTCTCTGGATTTCCTCCATGTCTCTTGTTATGTCCCCCTTTACATCTCTCTGCCTCTTGGTTAGTTTGGATAAAGATTTGTCTATTTTATTTATTTTCTCGAAGAACCAACTCCTTGTCTCATTGGTTCTTTGAATTGTTTTCTTTGTTTTTATTTTGTGAATTTTAGTTCTCAATTTTATTATTTCCTGTCATCTAGTCCTCCTGGATGAGTTTTCTTCTTTTTGTTCTAGACACTTCAGAGTTCTGTTAACTCACTAGTGTATGATATTTCCAGCTTCTTTATGTAGGCATTTAGTGCTATGAATTTTTCTCTTAACACTGCTTTCATTGTGTCCCGTAAGTTTGGATATGTTTTGTGGTCATTCTCATTGAATTTTAGAATGTTTTTAATTTCTTTCATTATTTATTTCTCAACCCAAATATCCTTCTTTAGTGATACTGAGTTGTTCAGGATACAAAGAGTATTTGCAAGGGTGTAATGATTTCTATGGCTTACTTTTAATTTTCAATTATATTAATAACATTAAAATAAAATGTAAAATAATTAAAAATTAGAGAATTTAGGTGAAGAGTAAACAGAAATTGATTTTATGTATGAGTCCCCCCCCCAAGAATCTGGATTTTGTTTTCTTTCTTTCTTTCTTTCTTTCTTTCTTCCTTCCTTCCTTCCTTCCTTCCTTTCTTTCTTTTTCTTCCTTTCTTTTTTCTTACTTCCTTCTATCTTTTGCTTTCTTCCTTTCTTTCTTCCTTCCTTCCTTTCTTTTTCTTTCTTCCTTTCTTCTTTCCGTCCTTTCTTGATTCTTTTCTTTGTTTTACATTCCAACTGCAGTATTCCCTCCCTCCTTTTCTCCTAGTTCCCTCCCCTCCCACCTGCCCTCTCCTCTGTTTCTATTCAGAAAATTGCAGGTCTTCCACAGAGATAAACAAAACATGGTATATCAAGTTGCAGTATCAATAAGCACCTTCTATTTTTTTTATTTTTAATGTACTTTTAGCTGAAAAAGAATATTGTCACTTTCCCCCAACTTTAGTCTCCCTCCAGCCTCTCTCAGCTACTCTCTTTCAAACCCTCTCCCTGCTCCCTTTCAAGTTATTAGCTCTTGGTTGCCTTTTGGAGGTTAAGGATGGGAGACTATTGTTGAAGATACTGCCAATTCAGACACAGGACTTAGATAATTCAAACTAAGTCTGCTATGAAAATCTTGTTCTATTGGTCTAGTTTTCATGACCCCAGAAAATACTGTGTAAGCTGCCAAGGGAGGGAAGCAATTAACCAGCCCTGCCCAGCTAGAATACCTATGAATCCCAACAGTGACCAGTGTGGCAAGATACGCATAAAGTAGCCTCAAGTGGCTCTCACTGTCAACAGCCAGTGGCATTCAACAGCTGTTTAATTGAACAGGACTAGTATTTAAAGGCCTACTCAACAAGAGAGAAGTTACCACTATTACTACTGCTAGGCTACTTCAGAATTATTCCATGCTGGGTTCTATATCTCACCCTTACACTCACAGATAAGTGTAGCTACCACCCCTCCTTGAAGAAACTTCTATTTACAGCAAATGGAGACCATCATAGAAAACCACATCTAGACACAGCGCAGAAATCAACAGAATATGGAGAACTTAACCCTGAATGAATGTACCTATAACACAGCTTCTGCATCTATGGCTTAGAGAACAATACGGAATAGGGAACAGAATGATTCTAAGAGTCAGAATGACACAACATCTGCCTGCAAAACAGACATTCTTAGAATTGGCTGCATAAATAATAGCAGAACAATGGTAATACCAATGAATATATTAATGTGGGAGGGAGAAATTTCAAAGGTCTCACATCTAGACAAAGAACTACAAAGCAACACAACTAACAACAGCTGGGACAGGGAGAATTAAAGTTTGAGCCCCACTAAAGTTGTCCAGTGCAAAGCAGTTGGACCTGAAACCATCTAGTAATCTACATGGGAACAACAAAAACAGACTCAGCAAGTTGTACTCATTTGTGCACACACACACACTGATAATATGATTCTGAAATGATTCTGTCCTCAACATATTTCTACCTGTAGTTTGGTAATAGAAGATCAATCTGAGTTATTATATGTTACTCATCTTCAAATCACTTTTCAGTTCTCTTCACCATGAAAAGAAATTGAGTTCGGCTCCATGGGCAATAAAAAGGAACAAAATGTAATTCATAGTTCAAGGAATTTATGAATGACTGGGAGAGATAAGAGGAATGATGGTCATGACTAAAGACCTCTAAAATGCTATCCCATTGGAGGATAAAAGGTGATGTGTATTTACCTACTATTGTCTTTGTCCAAAAGCATCTTTTAAATTTAAAAACTTTGTCCTTGTAACACTTTCTGCTACACTATATTGCTGGTTCATTATGATCTCCATTTAATCATTGTGAGAACTGAGGCTCAGAAGGGCCAAATAAATTTCTAAGAAGCCAACTAGTAGACAATAAAAGGGACCTTAAGCACTCTGACTCTTAAATTCTGTCTGTTCTAACAGCTCTCATTAACTCTCAAGAGAGCGAAGGCACAGACACATTTGTGTTGTTCCTGGGGAGAGAGACTGCTCTACTGCTGGTGAGCAGGGAAGTAAGTCATTCCTCAAGAAAGAGAGGGATCATGGACATACTTTTCTAAACGTGCAACTGTGAAAATAGAAGTAAAGTTTTTCTCATTATTTCTTTTTTTTCCCTTTTTTTAAAATTTATTTATTTATTGAAGATTTCTATCTCTTCCCCACCACTGCCTCCCATCTCCCTCCCCCTCCCCCAAAAAAGTCCCCCTCCCTCGTCAGCCCAAAGATCAATCAGGGTCCCTGCCCTGTGGGAAGTCCAAGGACCACCCACCTCCATCCAGTTTCTAGACATAAATAAAGGACATTGAGCCTATAATTCGTGATCCTAGAGAAGCTAAATAAGAAGGTGAACCCAAAGAAAAACATATAGGCATCCTCCTGAATATTAACCTTCATCAGGTGATGAAAGGAGACAGAGACAGAGACCCACATTGGAGCACCAGACAGAAATCTCAAAAGCCAAATCAGGAGCTGATGTGGGAGTGATTTCTTACTAATAAAGAAACTGCCTAGGCCCATTTGATAGGCCAACCCTTAGGTAGGTGGAGTAAACAGAACAGGATGCTGGGAGAAAGAAGCTGAGTCAGGAGTCACCATGATTCTCCCACTCCAGACAGACGTAGGTTAAGATCCTCTCTGGTAAGCCACCTCATGGGATACACAGAATATTAGAAATGGGTTAGAACAATATGTAAGAGCTAGCCAATAAGAGGCTGGAACTAAAGGGACAGGCAGTGTTTAAAAGAATACAGTTTGCGTGTAATTATTTCGGGCATAATCTAGCCATGCGGGCGGCCGGGTGCTGGGGACGCAGCCTCGCCGCTCCTATCTCTACAAAGAGCAGAAGGAGAGAGAGCACGAGCAAGGATCTCATTATTTCTTGATAGGAATACCATAGGTTGGAGTGTCTAAGTATCCTCATATGGGATCATTGATGGCTACAACTGAGAAACATCTAATGAGGCTGCATTGGAAGTCTTCCCAGAATATCATCTTGATTAAATGAGTCATGGAAATTTTCTAAACTGTGGTCTCAGAAAATAGATGATAGATGAAAATACTCAATATTTTAAACTGAAAACATAAAGGGAACAACTAGGTTGGCAATCTTAAAGAACATGTTCTTACAAATACGTAATGCCATTTTCCTTGTTTTCCTCTTAAATGTGGAATATAAGGGCTTATTACTGAAGGCACAATACACTTTGACATGGGGCTTGTAAGATATGAGCTGAAAGGGACCTTAAAAACTTCTCCCTAAGAACTCTCTATCTCTTAGTGTCCAACAGTGCTAAGTGTCAAAAGAGAAAAGCTATCAATAGCCCTATCCTTCTGTAAAACCTATGGAGCACAACAATGGCCAGCATATCACAATATCCTCGATGGTTAAATACTGACACTTATGCCTTAGAGGTAACCAACAGCCATCTAGTTAGACATCAAGCCCACTCAGTAGGAAAAAAATATGCCTGGTAGTTTAGACCTAGCCAACTACCAGTGGCCAGAGAGGTCATAGACTCTGGAAGAGAACCCACTACTGCTAGTTTTCTAGACCAGTATAACTTACAATTATTTCAAAAACATATTCTCATTCCCACAGACTAAGTGTAGCCTTCACTCTTCACCCAAACAGAAGTTTATTTCTGCAGCAGATAGAGACCACTGTAGAAATCCACACCTTGTTAAAATGTAGAGAAAAACAGACTATGGATTATTGTCTTAGTTACTTTATTACTGTGATAGAATACCTTATAGGAGAGTTTTATTTGTGCCTTCAGCTCCAGAGATCTCTGAATATTATGGTGGAGTGCATGGTGGCAGGCAGGCATGACACTGGAGCAGTACCTGAGAACTTAACATCCTGAGACAAAACCACAAGATACAGAGACTTCGAATGAGAGTCTTTTGAAAGTACACTTCCAGTGACACACTTCTTCCAAGGCTATACCTTTTAATTCTTACCTGTTGAAGGAGGCCACTTGTTTGTTTTCTGGCTGCTTAGCCCCAAAATAATCACACAGAAACTATATTATTTGAATCACTGCTTGGCCCATTGGCTCTAGCTTCAAATTGGTTAACTCTTATATATGAATTTAACTCATTCCCATTAATCTGATATCACCACATGGCTGTGGATTACCCGGTAAAGTTCTGTCCCGCATCTGTCTCCAGCAGGGGCTACATGGCTTCTGCCTCTTTTCTCCCAGAATTCAGTTTAATTTTCCTCACCTACCTCTGTTCTTCCCTGCTCTGATATAGGCTCAAAGCTTTATTCACCAATAGTATTCACAGTATACAAAGGGGAATCCCACATCACCTCCCCTTTTCTGTTTAAATAAAAAGAAAGGTTGTAACTTTAACATATTAAAATTACATATAACAAAACAGGCATCGAGGGAGAATTATAGTTACAATATTTATATCTACTTCATCTCTCTTTTTTCTTTTTTTCATCTCTTATTATAACTAAGGAAACTATAACTATAAATTCTTCAACTCCATCAAAGAGTCCAGAAGAATGTAATATTATCTAAGAAAACAGGAAGTGCATTGTAGGCAACTTCTAAAACTTTAGAATTTACAGAGACATCTCACTACCTAAGAAGTTCCACCAACTGGGTATCAAGCATTCAAACCATTACAGATACCAACCCCAACTGATACATCAACAGTGCAACTTCTAACTAAGGCTTAGAGGAAAATTGTAGAAGATGGGCAAGAAAGTTTCTAAAAGCCAGATGACTAGGAATCTGCTGCATGTTAATGTCTTCTATGTGTGACAGGGAAGCTACCTATATAAAATTTTAACAACATGGTATCTTACATAAGACCTGCATAAAACCATTGACATGTTAACATTGATTAAATAAATCTCACAAGGCCCCACCGCTAGATGAGGAACTCTAGGTAATTAATGACTGTTGAGATGAAGAATCAGTCTCCTACAGGAAGGAGCTCCTGATAAATTATCTAATCCCAAGGTTGTCAGTCCTAAAAACATATAAATGCAATCTATAATAAATGGACTTAGAAAGATATGTTTCTAACATATAACATAACATGAATATAACAAAATAATTATAAAGTAATGGGTTATGAATTTGATAGAGAGTTTGGAAACAGGAGTTGAAGTGGGAAGAGGAAAGAGTAAAAATGATATGAAGACAGCAAGCATCTAGAAACTTATAAAAGAAATAAAATTTAAATAAAATAATCAAAAAAAGAAAAGACAAGAAAGAAAATAATTACTTTGTAAAGTTAATTCACAGTCATAAATTCTGATCAGTGCTCATGGATACTGATTGGATTTTAAACAGAAGGTACTGAGATGTTTGGCCATAGAGGAGCAAAGGCAGTCAGGACCTGCAATACTTGTTCATGATACAATAAGGATATGGTCATGGTGCTGCCATGGGTTGCCATGTTGAGAGAGTTCTTATGAAGGAGAAACCCACATAGAAGAAAGCAGAGCTGAAGATAGAAGGAGAGTTGGGGAGACCAAGCATTGATGGACCTACTCATATTTAAATTGTACCAGAAATCAGGCCCATTCTGAAATTTTGTTACTGCATAAGCCATTTGTCTTTGAACTTGTTATTTTGTATTAGAGTTATCTTTACTCATAACCAAGAGCTATGACTCATCTGGAAATGAGCTCCTGCTGACTCTCCTACAGTAAAGACACAATCAGGTACATTGCAGATTCTTAGAGTTATTATTGGAATGAGTGAATTATCATGCTCATCCTTATAAACAATTAGGAATGATAACTCAGAGAACTGCCATCTCCTGATATCTATCCTTGTCCCTTCAGTTACTTTACACTATCTTGGCTCATATGTGAAAACGTTTGAATGTATCTCTATTGTATAGGAAGAATGCCATTTTGTTCCATTATATTTCTTTTTAATGCTTGTTTAAAGTATTCTGCAAATAATACATGAATATTTGTTCATCACAAAAGACCCATCCACTCCATTTCTCTCTCATTTGGATCACAGTAGAATTCTGATATACAGTCCAATATGTCTGCTTTACTCTGTCATATGTAGTTAAAGAAGGATCAAGTTGATTATAATCTTTGAATAAAAATCTTTGAATAAAAAACAACATTTTCCTTCTTTAATGTAGGCTGAGGGAATGAGAAGAGTACAACCACTGGGGTTTGGATGAAACAGAGTGAACTGTACAGATTGCTGTTGAAATGCCATGATGAATACCCGGAAGTTTGTCACTTTTTCTATCTACTTTTGTTCATGTTTGATATATTGAAAATATAAAACAATAAAAAATTTCACTCTAAACCAACAATGTAAACAGTGTAAAGATTCAAAAATTATGAGGATGACAAAACAAGAAACTAAATTTACCATATTTCTACCATTCATAATTTACTATAGTCAAGGCTATCTTACTGAATATTTTTTAGAAACTTACATGTGTACAGTTTCCCAATAAATGAATGGTTTTTTCTCTATTTTTTAACCAAATTTAAAATATGCATGTTTTCTAAATGAGACTTCTAAATACACGAGTAAAACCTGATCAAGTTGGTCTAATACTTGTATGTGTATGTTTTCAGGGCTGACCATTTGGTATCAGATAACCAATTGGTGTGTTCTTCCCTGGGGAAGACCATTTCTCCTCTTTTTAACACTCCTTTGTTGCCCATAGTTCTTTATCTAGGGTTGAGGTCTCCTGAGTTTTCCCCCAAGCACAATTAGCTTCTCTATTGTTTTCATCCTTGTTCCATTCATATTTAGACAAGCATGTTGGTAAGGCTTTATGGGCATGTAGTGTCTAACATTCCTAGGAGACACGATCTCATAGCAAATCCCCTGCTCCTCTGGCTCTTACACTCACCTCTCCCTCTTTTCCACAGTGATCCTTGAGTTTTAAGTGCAGTTATGCTGTAAAGCTATCAGTTGTCACTAGGATCCACAACACTCAAATTGGACTTAAGATCCACTTGACAAAGGGAAATTATGTCTGGTATTGTAAACTTAACCAACTAACCAGAGCTAGAGAAGTCATGGGTTTTGGGGAAAACCTACAATAGCCACTTTATTAAACCAGTATAATCTCTAACTATATTTAAAATATTAGTCCCTATACTCACAGATAGGTGTAGTTTTCACCCCCTCATCAAAGAAAATGTTCTTTGTAAGAGATAAAGACTGCTCAGAAAAGCATAACCAATCAAAATGCAGAGTTTGAAACCTAATATACATGGTTTGCTAATATATATATTTTTATTTTGTTTGAGTAACATTTTACTTGATTTTTATTTACCTTTAATAGGATTGAACCCCAAGCTTAGATAATCATAGGCAATTATTCCACAACTGAACTAAATCCTTACTTCATGCTATATTTTTATTTTTTTATTATTTTGCTACTTAGGAGGATTAACATCTATATTTCTGTGTTTTCGTATGTTTGATATTTTTTACGCCAATACTACCATTCAAACTTACTAACCATTTAAACAATTCTTTTACCTCAGAGTTCAATGTAAGTCTTGTTTTTATGCCCAAAGTTTTATAGAGGGGACCATTATAGTCCAGTAGAATAATGCCGTGATGAGTAGAAATAAGGCACTGGGTTCATCCCCTAGAAGCAAGAAGAAAGAGAAAGATAAGGAAGAGGAGGGATTCAGTCATGGAGGAATATCAGTTCATTTCAA
This sequence comes from Alexandromys fortis, assembly GCF_014885135.2. Classification (NCBI taxonomy): domain Eukaryota; kingdom Metazoa; phylum Chordata; class Mammalia; order Rodentia; family Cricetidae; genus Alexandromys; species Alexandromys fortis. The sequence goes on from NW_026067919.1 coordinate 8,384,695, forward strand.
TGATCTACATGGTAGGAATATACCCATTAAACTGTACAGACTTCAAAATAATCTAATTTTACATTCTGTCACTCTTACAACCCAGCAGTCACTTCCCATTCTCCACCTGTCCCTCTACAGTAATAGGCTACTGTCTATGTGTTTCCCTAGTTACATTCCCTACACATGAAAACATGTAATATATGGACTTTTGAGATGAGCTTTTCTCTTAACATAATGATTGCAAGCACTTTTCTTGTTATAATAGGTTATCTATTTTGTGAATATGCCACATTCTGTTTATTCATTGACTAATTTAAATGCATTTCAACTATCTTCACTTTTTTACTGTCTTTATTTATTCCTTCACATCTTCGCCTCTGTGTATCTCTGTGTGTGTGCCTGTCTCTGTGTGTGCCTTTCTATTTGTGTGCATGCTTATGTGAGAGAGTGTGTGTGTGTGCTTTGATCATATCCACCCAATTATCTTCTTACTCCCTTCTTCTTTTTACTGGTTCCTTCTTTTCTTCAATTTCCCATCACATCTCCTTGCCATTTGCAGTGTATCCCAGAGCAAATAATCAGATTTTCTTGCATAAGTATGAATGGGGATCTATTTACTGGTGCATGGAAAATTTACCAATGTCTGAGCAATATGACTTGCCCTCTCTCAGAACGATTAACTGCCTATAGCTCGCAGGAAGGCATGGAGCCCCAGGAGCTCCTTCCCCATCCTCATGGAGTGTTGCTGGACTCAGTCTTGTGCAGGTAATCGCTGCTGCTGAGTTTGTGAGTACAGCAACCATATCATGCCCAGAAGGCAGCGTTTTACAGCAGCCTTGGAGTGGGTCATATAGACGTCCTATTTATGACTGAGCACTCCACTGTCGCTTCTCTGCACATTGACCAGTGTGAGTCACTCATGTTGAGTCACAGCAGCTATGACGCCTAAGGCAACAGAAGCTTCTCTGACCATGGTTGAGAGCCATGCTAATTAGACTGATCTTTGGTGCTGACCTGAACTCTCTACGATGAGTCGTCCTGTTCTCCCCTCTGAGTCAGTCTTAGTTCCACTCATTCCTTAATGCTGTGCCGGTTTGAACTGTGGGCAGTTTTCACAAGTAGAGTCTCTGCTCTGCTCACACTTGTGTTCATGTCTTATAGGCTCCATTGGAAAATGCTGGACCTGTCCCACTCTAGACCTTGCCAAAGTCCTGAATGCTGTTTGAGGATTGTTACCAGATTTTCAGCTCATAATCCCCTTCATACCTGATAACCCGATAAAAAGTTTCTTTCCCCAGTTCCACGGTGTTTTGTTTGCCAGGTTTCAGCACAGTTCCTTACCTGGGTCCTAGTCACTGATTCTCAAGCTGCTGAGCCACTGTAGCAGCAGATCTTTGTGGAAATAAGTCTTCTGTTCTCTTGGTTGCCAGTCCTGAGCACTGAGTCACAGGGACAGAGGTTTTCGCAGTGTCTCCTTCTGCTATTGCTGAAGCTTCTCTAGGTGTGCTCCACTCTTTAGCTGTATACAATGGCCATTGCTTTGCTCTGAGCCTTCCCCCAGCTTTCCATAGACGCTTCCCAGGAAACTTTGCCTGGCCTTGCCTGATGTAGTCCTTCATTTTTGACCTCCCTGTGTTCTGGGTATGTCTCTATACACAAAGGAAACAGTAATAAACAAATTTGATGTTATAGGAGAGGCCCCAGCTTCCTGGCTAGCTTAGCCCCAAAATAATCGCACAGAAACTGTAAATACTTAAAAGACTGCTTGGCCCATTAGCTCTAGCCTCTTATTGGCTAACTCTTACATATTAATTTAATCAATTTCTATTAATCTGTGTATTGCCACTTGGCAGTGACTTGCAGGGAAAGATTAGGCATATCTGTCTCTGGTGTCTCCATGGTGTCTCTCTTTAACTCTGCCTTTCCTTCTCCTAGCATGCTGTTTAGTCCTCTCCCCCCCCCCCCTCCACCTGCCTACCTAAGTTCTGCCCTATCAACAGGTCAGGGCAGTTTTTTTTTTTATTTGCAGTTTCTTATTTCATTAACCAATGAAAGTAACACATAGACAGAAGGACCTCCTACACCAATTTGAGGTTAGCATATTTGGACTTGATTCAAGAGACAGCACAGCATTGCAAAGAGAGTTCCTTCTAAGACAAGCAGTGAAAGCATTGCCTATCATAAGCACCTGGCAAAGCAAACTCTCTTCCTGTGATTGAACTGGGACTCTGCCGATCCAGTCTCCTGAGAACACATGTATGGATGAGAGACATGGGAAGATGCAACTCTCCTGGTGGGATTGGAAGCATGAGATCACCTTGTTGTGTCTGTGAAAAATATGCACTGACCCACATATAATTCTTGACTAGAGATTCGAGGAAACCATACCTGGGATGGGTCTTGTGCGTTATCAGATAAAGAAAGGCACCCTCTCAGAGTTCTTAGATGCATTAATAAAATAAATTAAGGACGTTGTTAGAAGGAAGATCAAAGAGTATGTTTAAAAGGCCTAACCCAGAGTAGACAAGTTGTAGATTTTGACCATCACCTCAAAGACGATGATGGAAGAAAGGAAGAGAGAAAAACCACACCATTTGTAATCAGACACAGAGCCAAAGGTGTTGATTAATTAAAAAAAAAAGATTAAGAAATTCCAGATCTTTAGAAATACATACCCAGACTATGGCCACCATGGAAAAGAAGTAAATACTAATGGATAAAAATAAAGAAATTAATTCTCGTCTGAGTTATCCAGCTCAAGCAAGTTAACTTCACTGCATGACTGTGGTTCCATCAGCAACCTTCCTCTTTCCACTTTCTAGGAATTATGAATGATGCGCCTATAAAGATTTGAGCTTGGTTCTTTGTATGCATATGTGTTTCCATTTCTCTGTATATGGAGCACAGAATTGCTGTGGATATGGTAGCCACAGGCTACCATGTTGAATAACAGCCAAAATGAACAACTGAAAAATGTGAAATGTAATTTAAAGTATGTTTCATAATGTTATTTTTTTTCTTCCAAGTCCAGTTTAGGTCTGCTAATGAGGTTTCCCAATGATTTATTTCCTGAATGTCCTCTCGACTCAATCACAGTTCTCTTGGTCTGGTGGAATTGGAGTATGCGTTCTGATACATGTTTATTTACAGATCTGAGCATTCATTTTCCGGGCTCGATTGGTGTGTCACGTCGTGTACACGATGACACCCACTCGGGCAAACTACTGATGTTTTTGTTACTCTGTTCTGTAACTTCTTCCTTTTTTTCTCCTGGGAAATGTAGCCATGTCAGTCTCCATGAACTCATTTTTTCCGTCTTTTCTCCATGAACTCTTATCTCTATACCCTCAACTCACTGAGAACAAGGGTCTGCTGGACTTTCACACACTCTGGATGGGAGGCTGCTTCTTAGAAAGTAGCTCAGAAATCCACAGAAGGCAGCTCAGAACCCAGAACCATTACTAATCATTTCTCTTTGTTTCTGTTCACTCAGACATCATACTCCTCCCAGAAAAATAGCTTGTCCATTCATGTCGTTCCATTTGCTCACTATTTACAGAAGGCTAGTAAATCCACCATTTACTCTCTCGTGGATAAATGTTTCTACTACATCCCCAAATGGATTTAATGACTATTTTAATAATATATCTGACCAGGCCTTTTCATTTCCATTTTGTAATTATGATAAAAATTTCCATGAGTCACTGTAAGGTAGAGCATCATGGCTCAAATCCTTGACTGTGAAGGGGCACACTATTGAGGTGGAAGGTTTTCTAGTAGAATGAAATGGGTAGATTTCATCACTTGACTGAGCCTTCTTACTATTTAAATGCCATTTAGTTTTAGAGTCATTTGTTTCTGCTTTAAACAACAGAATAGTATGCCATTGTATATATGCGTTATATTATCATTATCCGTTCATCATTTGAAGGATATTCAGGTTGTTTCTAACAATTGTCAGTAGAGTGGTAATGAACATGACTGAGCAAGTATCTTGGAAGGAGGATGTGGACTCCTTTGAAGGTATGCTCAGGAGTAATAGATCTGTGTCATATGGTAAATTTGTCTTTATATTTTTGAGAATTCTCACACTGATACCTAGAGTGGCTCTACCAAAGACTTCCCACATAACACAGGCTAATGTCTTTTTCCTTAGATGCTTCTGAAAACTTGAAGACCATATTTTCTAAGACAACACAAATATATGACTTGGAGTAATTGAGTTGGTTCTGACATAGGGGCCTCCTCCCTCAGGACTAGCACTTGTAGTATACAAACATGCTATGCAAATGTAGGCTATCTAAGGAGAAAAATAACCAGTACTCCCACCCAGCTGTTAAGCCTACCAACTACAATGACCAACCTGGCAAGATATCCTCCTTGGTGCAATAATAGCACTTATGTCTCCTGGGGAAACCAATGGCTGTCTAATTGGATGTAAGGCATGCTTAAAATGAGGAAACTCATGCTTAGTACAATAATCTAGCCTACCATCCATAGCTGGAGAAGTCAAAGACTCTAGAGGAGAAATTACTACTACTGTTTTCCTGAATCAATATAGCTGCTAACTGCATTATGAATATTTTCTCATAACCAAGGATTAGTGTGGTCTCAGCCCTCAGCAGAGAATCTTCTCTTTGAAGTAGATGGAGGCTACTACAGATATCTACATTTTTTAATAATGCTGATAATATATGATCCTGGACTGTAAACCCTAATTAGTACATTATACTTAACTATAAAGATTATAGAAGAAGAACCCAAATGGGAGGTGAAGTTGGAAGATGTAGATTAAGGTGAGCGATTAAATGTAGTAAATTCATGTATGAAATTCTTAAAAATATTTATAAATAAAAGATACAATCATAATAAGATACAAAATTATTGCTTACTTGGATATTTGTTCTTTTCAAATGGAAAAAAATGAGCTGATAAAAAATATGAATAAATTGGAATTCTTGGATATTGCTACTGGAGATGTAATCTCTTCTAGTACGAGTAAATAAGTGACATTTTTTATTGATTTTTATTGAGCTCTACATTTTTCTCTGTTCCCCTCCCTGCCTCTAAGTGACTTTAGCGTGCCTCAAAAGATTAAATATAGTTTTGCCATTTTATAACTCAATTGACCCAAGGTATCTACCCCGAAGGATTGAAAAAGGTTTATAAACATAAACTTATGTATGCATGTTCATAATAACCGTAAAAACAATAGCCAAAACTTAAAAATAATACAACCTGTGTGTCAATTGATATTTTAAAAGCAGTAATATATTAATTCAATGCAAGATTGTCCAGCGAAAAGTAAAACATTAATATATGCTAAAACATGACTGAACAACTTGGGTTTATCCTAAGTAAAAGAAACAAGTCACAAAACACCACACATTTATGGTTCCATTTTCATGTGCCTTAATTGGTATGAGCTATTTGAATGAATTGCTATGTAAGGTGATTTATTCAAAATTTATTTATTTATCCAGTCAGCTTGGAGGCTAACATCTATAATCTTAGAGTTTGGGCACCTAGGCAGAAGGATCAAAACTAAATGCTAAGTTTCTAGCCAGGGACAAATGGCTTTAACATATCAAAGAGGACCTGCTCTCCAGGTTCTCTCAGCATCCCTCAATCCCTATCTATTACAGGGAGTGGTTCAAATACCCCACCGTCTCCCCTGAACTCTCAAGCCCAAAGGAGAGGCTGTTCTTAGTGCAGAGGCTCTTCCCTATATAGTCCAGATATTTTGGTTGCCTGACCCTTTTGTGCCTTTGGCCTCCTGGCTGACTCTACTTTCCCCTTGCACTTCCCCTTCCTATCTCCCCATCTGGCCCAACTCAGTCTGGCCGTGTCCACTCTGAACTCTGGCAGAGTCCCTGCCTGTACTTATGTTCACCCTCTCTATATATATTAAACTTCCTCCTCCACCATACCTAGGAGCAGCCATGTACTTTCTTTCCCTTTTTTTTTTCATTTACCAGACATATAAAAATTGGAAGAACATGAACACTTATCCATATTAATAATAAATGCAGACTAGGTAGGTCTACAGAGAAGAAAAGAAATCCGTTATTGCCATAAGCTAGCAGAAGAAGGGTTGGGGAAGGAGTGTGTCATGGGTACTAGATTCTCTTTGGGTTGATTAAAATGTGCAGGCAGTGAATACAGACAGCCCTTGTGCAGCCAGCACTGTGAATGCACTGAGTTGTTCAGTTTAAAATAGTGAGACTTACACTATGTAAATTTTGCTTCAATTAATACAAAAAACTTTCACACCTTCCACTAAACCATAGGCTCTCTTAATCTTGAATCCACATATTTTTGCATATGTTTATGAAGAAATATTTTTGAAAAGTGTAAAATACCCTGCAAACCGTATAAACACACGTATACACAGCTATATAAAATGAGTGGGCTGATACCGTTCTCTGCATCCCATTCACAAACTACTTCTCTTGTTTTTAACAGAGTAAAAAAGGCACAAGTATTTCCTAATAATTTCCACTTTCTATGGTCCTTTATTATCTTCAGCATAAAATACATAGTTCCTGCACGACTTTTTCACATCTTGTCTGTGCCCTTCCCTGGCTATCATCTGCCATTCAATCGTTTTTCTTCTTCAGCTCTATAGAACCTTAGCAGTTACACAAATGTAATGGACCTTGGGCATGCTTAAGTCTCTGCCTTAACTATCTTTATCGTCATTATGAAGATAGCTGTGTTCTTTCAAAATTTTGTTTACATTTTTAATTCATAAGGAGACTATTTTGTTTACAAACCACGAGGCAAGATAAATGGCCACTTCTCTGTGCTTCCAATTCTTTCCTTCCTTTTTTATTCTTTCATTTCCATTTTAATCAATTAAAACAAACTTCCATACATAACATCAATATCATAATTTTGGAAACTATTTTCTTTTTTATTACAAATAGATTTTTTCATACAATTTATTTTGATTACAGTTCCATTTCCTCAAATCCTCCCAGATTCTCCCCATTTCCTCACCCACCTAAATCCATACCATCTCTTGCTCTCTCTCCCTCCCTCCCTCTCTTTCTCTCTTCTCTCTCACACAGACATTAGAAAGAAAGAGCATGTAAAAAAAGAAGAAAAGAAAAATAATAAATTAAAATGAATTAAGATTAAAAGAAATAAAATCAGACAAACCTGAATAAGACATGACAAATGAACAGAAAATAAAAAGAGCCAAAGAAAAAAATCACAAGAAACACACAGAGACACACATTTACACATACAAAAATCCCATAAAGATAAACCAGAAACCATAATATATATGCAAATAAACACAGGATAAAGAAAAAGGCGTCCAGACAGGCATTATGAGGACAAAAGAAAACAAAACAAAAAGGCAAATAAAGCCTCCCAGACACCACTGAGTTAGTTTTGTGTTGGTCATCTATTGATGGGCATGAAGCCTGTCCTTAAGTGTGTTTGTATATCGAGTGAGACTCCTTTAAAGAAAAGTAATTTTTCTTTGCAAGCAATTATCAATTGAAGATAGCTTCAAGGATAGGGAGAAGGACTTATGTACACCTCTCCTCTCAGCACTGGGACCCTATCTTACTTAGACTTGACAAGTCCTGTGCATGCTGCCAGTCTCTGTGAACTCATAGGTCCATCAGTCCTGCTGCGTCTAGAAGGCCTTGTTTCCTTGGGATCTTCTATCCTTATCCTTTCAAAGGATGCTGTCTGGATCAACCACATTAGCATCATGTGAGAGCTGTTACAGTTGCAGACTTTCTGAATCAGCCCCTGAAAGCTACCATGTGTGCCAGATCATCTATCTGTGTATTAAGGTTTGTAGAGGCACAGCAAAAAAAAAAAAAAAAAAAAANCCATGTAAGAACCCAGAGCATGAAGCTTCTTAATATATTTTCTTTATTATTGTATGATCACATTCCCACATGCTCTGAGCTCAGATTATTCACCAGAAAACATTTTTGTTGTAATAGGAGCAGCGGGGCTGCATCCCCAACACCCCGTAGCTCATGCCCGAAATAACAACACACAAACTGTATTCATTTAAGAACTGCTTGGCCCATGAACTCTAGCCCTTACAGGCTAATTCTCGCACCTGGACTAGCCCATTTCTAATGATGTGTGTAAGCACCCCAAGGTGCGCTTACCGGGAAGATTCTAGCCCATGTCCATCCTGGGTTGGAGTTGCCTGGGAGAGCTGAGCATGGCATCTCTGCTCCAGAGAGCAGAGCTGTCGGGTCTGTCTGGGAGCAGAGCAGAGTCTGACCTCACTTCCTCTTCCGCCCAGAATTCTATTCTGTTTACTCCTCCCATCTATGTTCTAAGCTATGAGGCCAAGCAGTTGGTTTATTATAATTAACCAATGATCTTCCTCCATCACATTTTTTATAGTGAGTGGGGAAATACAGTTGTTTCCATGACCTTCTTGTAAGATCTAAGAAAATGAACAAAATGGCTAACTGAGGTGAATATTACCACATCAAAACAGGCTATGGCCAGCTTCCCCAAGATCACTCAGTACCTATGGCTCTTCCTAGCACTTCTCATCCCACCTCTTACCCCAAACCTCTCCTTTCCAGGGACTGGGCTTCCATTTCTCTCCCTGGAGCCTGATCTGTACATAAGCCAGCCATTTTGGCTACTCTGGTCTTCTGGCTTCTTGCCACCTCTTGGTTGGTGGCTCCTGTTTTGCTCTCCTTCCTGTCTCACTCCTCATGGTCTGCTGGCCATGTTCAGTCTGAACTCTTCCATCTGCTTGCTTTCTCCTTTATATCTATAATAAATATCTTTAGGAGTAGTCACATTCTACTCCTTTAATATTATTTCTTGATTCACTCCTAACAGAATCTCTCTCTCTCTCTCTCTCTCTCTCTCTCTCTCTCTCTCTCT
>NW_026067919.1:8395270-8427791 GCF_014885135.2 Alexandromys fortis
TCTTTCTTTCTTTCTTTCTTTCTTTCTTTCTTTCTTTCTTTCTTTCTTTCTTTCTTTCTTTCTTTCTTTCTTTCTTTCTCCATAACTTGCTGTGTAGTTAGGTAGTTGGCCCTGGCAGCAGTCTTCCTCTCCTCCTCCTCTTGTTTCTCCTTCTCTTTTATTTTCTCTTCCTGTCAGCCCCACCTATCCTTTCTCCTGCCTTGCTATTAGCCATTCTGTTCCTTATTAGACCAATCAGGTGTTTTAGACAGGCAAATTAGCAGAGCTTCACAGAGTTAAACAAACATAAAATAAAAGTATGCAATACATCTTTGCATCATTAAAACAAATGTTCCACTGCATAAGCTAATGTAACACATTTTAAAATAATTGTATACAATATTTCTCCCCTTTTTGCATAAATAAAAGTGAAATGCTTTTTTTAATCTATCTGGGAAGTAGAAAAAGACAAGATCTCCTGAGTAAATTGGGAGTGTAGGGATCATGGGAGAGGGAAGAAATGAAGAAGGGAGGAAGAGAGGGGAGTGGAGAAAGATTATAGCTCAATAAAGCAATTTAAAAATGACATGTTTTTACTTTAACATACTAAAACTATATACAATAAAAACAGTTCTCAAACAGTATGAAAACCTGTCAATGTAATCCACAATAGAAACAAACTGAAAAGAAAAGAAAAAGCATGTGACCATTTCATTACATGCTGAAAAAGCCTTTTTTACAAATCCCATCACTTCTCCATGATCAGGGATACAAGGGACATTTCGAAACAGAGTAAAGACAATGTATAGCAAGCCTTTAGCTAACATCAAACTAAATGGAGAGGAAACTCCCAGTGATCCCACTAAAATCAGAAACAAAACAAGGTAGTCCACTCTCTCCATATTTATTCAATATAGCAATTTAAGTGCTTGCTAGAGCAATAAGAAAACAAAAGGGGATCGAGGGGATACAAATCAGAAAAGAATAAGCCAAACTCTTACTATTTTCTGACAATATGATAGTAAACATAAGTGAGCCAAAAATTCAACCAGGGAATTCTACAACTCATAAACACCTTCAGTAATGTAGGAATATACAAGATTAACTCAAAAATATTAGTATCCCTATTTATACAGATGATAAATGGGCTGAGAAACTTCACAATCGCCACAAATAACATAAAATATCTTGGAGAAGCTCTAACCAAATAAGTGGAAGACCTGTATGACAAGAACTTTAAATCTTTGAAGAAGGAAACTGAAGAAGATGCTAAAAAATAGAAAGATCTTCCATGCTCCTACATAGGTAGAATTAACACAGTAAAAATGGCAATCTTACAAAAGCAACCTACAGATTCAATGCAAGGGCCAGAAAAATCCCAGCAAAATTTTTCACAGACCTCAAAAGAACAGTATTTAACTTCATATGGAAAAGCAAGAAAGGCAGAATAGCCAAAAAAAAAAAAAAAATCCTGTACAATAAAGAAATTTCTGCAGGCAACACAATACCTGACTTCAAACTCTACTATAGAACTAGAGTAATAAAAACAGCCTGGTATTAGCATAGAAACAGATAAGGGAACAAGTGGAATAAAATTGAAGACCCAGATATCAATCCACACGCTTGCGAACACCTGATTTTTGACAAAGAAGAAGAAAATATAAAATAAAAAAGAGAAAACATATTCAACAAATGGTGTTGGCATATCTGGATAGAAACATAAAAAAATGAAAATATATCCATATCTATCTCCATGTACAAAACTCAAGTCCAAATGCATCTAAGACCTCAACATAAAGCCAACCACACTGAATCACACAGAAGAGAAAGTGGGAAGTACACTTGAATGCATGGTACAGGAGACCACTTCCTAAAAATAACTCCAGGAACACAGACACTGAGAGAAACAATTAATAAATGGGACCTCCTGACACTGAGAAGCTTCTGTAAAGCAAAGGACATGGTCAACAAGACAAAACACCAGCCTGCAGAATGAGGAAAGAGCTCCACATTGAACAGAGGACTGATTTCTAAAATATACAAAAAAAATCAAGGAATTGGCCATCAAAAGAAAAAAACAATCCAATAAAAGAAATGGTGTGTGAACCCAAACAGAGAACCCTCAACAGACAAATCTCAAATAGTTGAAAGACACTTAAGGAAATGCTCAACATCCATAGCCATCAGAGAAATGCAAATCAAAACAACTCTGAGATTCCATCTTATACCTGTCAGAATGGTCCAAGATCAAAAATACTGATGATAGATTATGCTGATGTGGGGTAAAGAAACCACTCTTGCATTGCTGGTGGGAATGCAAACTTATATAGCCACTTTGGAAACCAGTATGACTTTTTTCAGAAAATTAGGAAACAACATACCTCAAGACCCAACATTACCACTTTTGGATAATTACACCTAATCATACCATAGGGACATGTTCTCAACAATGTTTATAACAGCATTATTTGTAATAGCTAGAGCCTGGAATCAAACTAAATGACCCTCGGCCAAAGAATGAATAACGAAAATGTGGTGCATTTATATGATGGAGTACTACTCACTGGAAAAAAATGACATCTTGAAATTTGCAGGCAAATGGATGGATCTAGAGAACATCAGATTGAGTGAGGTAATCTAGACCCAGAAAGACAAATATAATATGTACTCACTCATAAGTGGCTTGTAAACATAAAACAAAGAAAAAAATCAGCCTACAATTCACAACCCCAGAGAACCTAGACAACAAAGACCCTAAGAGAGACATACATCTACACATAAAGTAGAAAAAGACAAGATCTCCAATTAGGTATGTGGGTTCATGGGAGAAGGTAGAAGGAGAGGGGGCAGGAAGGGAGGGTGAGTGGAGAAAAATATGTAGCTCAATGAAAACAATTTAAAAAAGACTGTTACCACCTTCCAATAGGTGACTTCACCCAGAAAAAGTAAGAATTATATTCACAATATTCAAACTACTTGTATTTAGCATATTCAGAGAAAATACTCGATTATCTATTCTATTTTAGTGAATCCAAATTTTAATACCTAATTAACTTTCTATCATAACTAAGGAAAACTGCAAGTATCTACTCTTCTACTCCATCAAAGACCCAGGAGGTTATAATATTACTGAAAAACAAAAACATCTAACTATCCTGACAGTCACTTAAAGTTCCTCTGCAACACTGGAGCATCTATCTTCAGTCTACAGTCCTAGAGTATCTGGCAGACTTGTCTGTGAAGCAAGAATTTTGACGGTGCATCCTGCCTTGTATTTGTAAAATTCATAAGTTGCTGTCCTCTGTGTCCTGCAGAATATCAGGCAGGTTCTTCTGTGAAGCAGATATCTTTAATTCTGCCTTATTTGGCCAAAGTTTTACAGTGCTTTTCCTGTGTGTCTTGAATGTAAAGTTTGTACAGTATACTGTCATGCAGTCCTGGCAACAACAGTTTCTATCCATAATGGCTAGTTTTGCCACAATGAAAACAAACTTCATAAGAAATTTCTTTGATGCTCATCATCTCTGAAATAAATAAATAAAGGAGCACATTGTCTAATTTTCTAAAAAAAAAAAGACCCTACGTTAAAAGGCATTTTAAATGTCATATTCCATAATCTTTGAAGTGTTTGAAGACCATCTGCCTATCTAAAATCTATCCCTATATGATCTTGAAAACATACTGAAAATATGTACAAATTTGATTAAGTGACTAATTACTAATCTGTGCTTCTTGATTATTCTAAATAGTTTACAATAATAATAGTTTTCAAAAACAAGAATTTTATCTTACCTTTTTAAATGAGCTTCATAGGTACAAAACTTTAAACAAGAGTAGAAACCAATATGCAGTGCGAAAAGCTAATTTTAAATTTGTGTCATTATACTATATCCTCCTAAACGAAAACAAATATCCATAACCCACCAAATAGCCAACAGCCTCCCATATCAATTACTGGTAATGTGGATGCTGTTTTCCTGGACTGCTTCCTGTTGTCTGTGGGCAAAGCATCTTTAGGATCCTGGAGAAAACTGAGATAATGGCTAAGTCTTCAGAAGACCAGTTTGTTAATATCTATCACCTCTCATGTTTCAGAAGGTCTCACTCAATATAACCTGATCCATATTAACGAATCCACAGCTCCCATTTACTGTGGGGAGAGGGAGCTAACCTCGTCTCCAAAGTATTTTTGATTTCCATTTGACAAATAAATTCTCTGACTTCATTTTTAAAGTTAAGATAGCCCTAAAGTATCTAGGTTGACTCAATTCCGCAGTCCTGCTCACAATCCCATGTCTCCCAGCAGCTGTCTCTTGCCCATCAGTAATAAAAAATTCAAAATCAACACAATACTGTACAGGATATAGACTCCCTGTGTATTTCCCATCTTGCATGGCCTTTTGTATTTTATAGTACCCTTATGATCTCTTTTAAAATGTTATTATTTTTATACTATTTTTCTATGACTATCTATACCTATCTTCTTTTCTTTATTAAGCCTCAGCCATTGTATTTACACTAGAATCTGTTTAGAGATTTTTTGTCTCTCTGGGCCTATTTTACTGCATTATCTCTAGCTTTTTTTTTTCCATGTGAGCAAACTTTAAGCTGCTAAGCTACACTGGGTTCTGCACAACTCTGGCAGCTGACCCTGCCTGCTTCTCAGGTTGTGAGAGCCACTAAAGCTTGGACCCTGGTCAGCGGTGAGTGACCCAAAACTGTGTTTATCCTTCTTGTCTTTGGAAGCCAGTACCTACACTGTCACAAGTGCTTTTTACTTACCTTGCCATTTCTTTTTAGGGCTACCAACTGAACAGCAGCACTCTTAAATGAACCCTGTCCTTTTCTCCCATTTTTTTTTTTTTTTGTTAGCTTGCTCAGGTCCTATGGAAATTGGAGAGCCCCATGTTGGTATGCCAAAATATGATTGGTTGTTTTTTACCCTTGACTCTTTTGGGGGCCTGCCACCCAGCTCCCAAATAAATCACACACAAAGGCTTTTTCTTACTTATGAATTCCTAGTCTTAGCGTGCCAGTTTTTCTTAAATTATCCTGTGTATCTTTTTCCTCTGGACTTTTAACTTTCTCTTTTTCTATATACCTACCTTCCTTCCTTCCTTCCTTCCTTCCTTCCTTCCTTCCTTCCTTCCTTCCTTCCTTCCTTCCTTTCTTCCTTTCTCCATGATTTGTTGTGGAGTCTGGGGGACTGGCCCCTTGAGTCTTCCTCTCCTCCTCCTCTTGCTTTTCCTTCTCTTTTATTCTCTCTGCCTGCCAGTGGCACCTATCCTTTCTCCTGTCTAGCTATTGGTAGCTTTTTATTAGACCAATCAGGCAAAATAACACAGCTTCATAGAGTTAAATAAATACAACATAAAAGAATGCGGCAATCTTGTCATCATAAAAAGCAAACATGTTCCACAGCATAAACAAATATAACACATCTTAAAATAACATTCCACAACACATGAGTGACTATAGTTATAATCATTTAGAGATTTATCATCATTTTTCTTTCTGATTTTATGTTTTCATCTTAAATAATCACTACTCTTATCTCACTACAGATCTCAAAGATTTGGTATTTGCTGTACAATGCTACAGATTTCCTTCTCACATTAAGGAACATTTATATTTCCCTCTATTAATTTGTTAAATAAATTGCTAATTTGAAACATGATTACTAAAAACTCAGAGACAGAAACTAAGGTTCAACCTAAAGGTTAGAAAAACAAAACAGCCAGCTGCTGGCTCATACCTCTACCTCAGTCTGGAATGGTGATCCTCCCTTTAGGAATCCCAGAATGAGATTGAGGCTAAGAGCTATCTCATCCTGTTTTATAATCCTCTCTAGTTCTGGGATTAAGGGTGCACAGCACTACTACCCGGTTTCTATGACAAACTAGTGTGGCTACTGGGATTAAAGGTGTGTGTCATTGTGGCTATTGGGATGAAATGTGTGTGTCATGGCTGCCTGGTCTGTAAGGCTGACCAGTGTGGCTGTTTTACTTTTCTGATCCTCAGGCAAGCTTTATTTATTAAAATACAAATGAAATGTCACTACATTAATTTTTTCTAATGTCATTTAAAATCTTAAGTTTGTAAGACAATCTTAGTTTGAGTACGGTGTCATGTATGTTCTCTGAACTGATGTGAAAATAAGTTACCCACAGTGCATTAGTGAGCACATGACTTTCAGGTTTAGGCTCCTGAATCACTTTTTGCCTTTCCTTGTCACTTACATTCAAAGGCAAATAAAATTCTTCATTTGTCCTGTTTTGATTCCTGTAAGTGGAATTCTGCTAATTGCAACCCAGTGGTATTGTTAAACATATGTTGTCCAACATATTATTTTATCTCCACATCTTTACTAAATTGATCTGCAGTTCTGGTGGGATTTTGAACTGATTTGGGTGGGCTCAAGATTCATCTATACATAAATTTACATATTTCATAAGGGACTGTACAATATTCACTAGGCTATTTCTATAATGGTAGAAGTAGTTAATTATTGGAGTGCTTAGATGTATGAATTCATTAGGTGTCATGAAGATGCCAGTGTCCTATGGTATCATTTTCTCATTTATTAGTTAGAACAGTATTTACATGTTTAATTAGCATATATTAATTATGTATAAATATGTTCTATTATATTTTAAAGAAAATTGTGCTTATCCACTTTATTATATTTTGAGATTATAATGTGGTTTCATCATTATGAAAAGTTTGTGCATGTATAGAATGTACTACTATCAAACTCACCACCCCACTTATCTTTTCTCATCCCCTTCCACTCATGCTAATTTTTTGCCTCTTTCAAATTAATCCTTTGTTCTTTCATCGTTACTGGGTTTTGCTATCTTGTGATCCAATGAGTTTTTTTAAAGGTTGTTTGCAGAAGCATGGGTGAAGCTTTATTAATGAAAGTATGGGCACCTTGCCACTGAGGAAAATGTTTTCTTTCTCCCAAATCAATGATAGCTACATATAAATCCTCAGTGAAGAGTGATGGCCTATGAGCCCTTCTGCCTTCATAGGCCCATTCTTGTTGAGATCTTGTGCCAATAACCATAGCTACTGTGAGCTCAAATGTGCAGCAGCAATATCCCAGTACCTAGAGTTAAGTTTCCATGCCTCTTCTATTCCCTTCCTCTAACTCCTATATTTTTTCTTTCTCTTCTGCAATGATCCATGAAGGATGTTCTAGGTTGATCTTTGTTGCTGGGATAAATATCATGATGAAAAGCAACATGAGAAAGAATAGGGTTTGGTTCACTTATACTCCCAGATCAATCACTGAGACAAGGCAAAGTAGGACTTCAAAGAGAAACTCTGGACGAACAGTGGTTCCTGGCTTTCTTCTCCATGTTACTCAGGTTCTTGTTCAGCTAACATTCTTATATAGCTCAGACACACCTGCTTAGTGATGCTTCTGCCCAAAGTAGGCTTGTCTCACAATCGGTATAATCCCCCATAAACAGAGGCCAAACTGATTTGGCCAATCTTTTAGTTGAAGAGACCCGAAATGATTCTAGGCTGTGTCATATTGAAGGCTGAAATTAGGACAGAGGATGTGATACAGATGTTTGGCTTGTGTTCTGGCTCTCAGCAGCCATTTATTCTCAACACTTGGACAAGTGATTAGTCTCTGCAGTCATCACTGACCGCTGTACAAAGACGCTTCAGTGACCAAAGTCGATAGCAACACTAATCTATGGCATAATCATAGTTATTTAGGAGGCAATTTGACAGGCACATTGTGTCCATTTCAGCTATAATACTTTGATAATGAGAGAAGTGCCTTGTAAGCTTTCTGGTGACTTAGTAATATGGAATGGTGATAGCATGTTTAATTTTTCCCTTCCTTTTGAAGTTCCAAAGATGACCAAAGTGGATTATTTTTATCTTTAGATATCATTTTTTTGTACCTTGTAGTTTTACCTACTTGTGTGTTCAGTTTGGTCTTAGAACCCAGCTATAATGTGAAAATTACCTTCACTTATGACCAATCAAAACATACTTGAATCGACTTCAGATTTATTTAAACATAACCCCACTCTTCTTCATTGAGGAAGTTGTTATCCAACATGACACAGTTCTACAAAAATCTTCTTAGATCTTCCATGCTTTATGATTGTAATTAGCCCCTCTGAAGACAGTTATGGTTATTTTGATGAAAAAAAGTCACTTAAAAATAAAAGCTGTGATATGGAAGTTCTTCACTACTAGTTTATCAGGCTATATTTTCAACCAAATGGGTTACAGCTAGTTGAGTTGTAGACTAAAGGGGTCTTAAGAGGTCCTCACAAAACCCAGGCTGTTGCCAAAGCTATAATTGTTCTCCACAAGTGGACAGCAAGTCCGTATTTCTTGGCCTTACATGGAAAAACAAAACAATTGCTTACCTATAACTTTCACCCCATGAGCTAGTTTTCTTTGCACCAAAAGATTTCATATTACCAAGGGGAAAATGTAAACACCAATCCAATCTAAAATGTTGTCCAGTCTGCAAGGTATTCTAGTGGAATGGTAGCACAAAGATTTTGGGAGGAACCAACCAGTATCTGATATGACTTAAGGCCCAATCCTCAAGATAAAACCCATACCCAATGCTGCTTGAGTGATCAAGAACCTGAGAGTGGCTAGCCCAGGAACCTAGAGATAAGCCAAATATTAAAGGAACATAGAAATAAGGTGACACAGTTCCATTATGTTGTGTTCACAGCTCAGTGCTTTCCTCAGCCATCATCAGAGAAGTGTCCTTCTGTAGCAGATAGAGACAAATATTGAGCCTACATTTAGACATGTCGGGAATGAAAGGCCTTGGAGCACTCAGTCCTCAATAGGATATATCCATCAAATCCTTCCTTTCGGGACTCAGAGAACCGTAAGGAAAGGAGACAGAAAGAGTGCAAGAATCAGAGAGGGTAGATAACACCAAGGAAACAAGGTCTTCTAAACAAAACAGGACTGGTACACATATGAACTCAGAGAGACTTAGGGTAGCATGCAGAGGACCTGAATGAGTCTACAACAGCTGGAGTATTAAAACTGAAAGGTGAAGTGGACACATGTCTCCATCCCCAAACCAGAAACTCTTTCCACTTGCAAATGAAAATTCAGTTTAATCCAAGGGAGTGTCACTGTTCATCAAGGGTAGGTTTAGACTGCATGCCCATCAGTAGATTATCAACATTTACACAATGTAGTACTATTCAGCAGAAAAAAAAATGACAACTTGAAATTTGCATGCAGATGGATGGAGTTAGAAAACACCATCCTGAGTAAGGTAACCCAGCCCCTGAAAGATGAGCATGGTATATACTCACTCATAAGTGGATACTAGTTGTAAAGCAAAGGATAATGAGCCTATAGTCCATGACCCTAGAGAAGCTAAGTAACAAGGTGAACCCTAAGAGAAACATATATAGATCCTCTTGGAAGGGGAACTAGACAAGATCGCCTGACAAAATTGGGAGCATGGGAGTGGGGGGAGAAGGGAGGGTGTAAGGGAAGGAGGATGGAAGATGAGGGGGGGGGGGAAGAACTTGAGGGACTGGGATAGTCAGATAGGGAAAGGACAGAGACCGAGAGCAAGAAAAGAGATATTTTGATTGAAGGAACATTATGGGGCTAGCAAGAAACCTGGGACTAGAAAAATCCCCAGGAATTCACAAAGATAATCCAAGCCAAGATTACTCTAAGCAATAGTGGAGAGGGTGCCTGAATTGGTCTTGCTCATAGTCAGATTAATGACTGTCTTAAATGTCACCATAGAACCTTCGCCCAGCAACTGATGGAAACAGAGGCAGAGAGTCACAGCAGAGCACTGGACTCAGCTCCCAAAGTCCAGTTGAAGAGTAGAAGAAGTAAGAATATGAACAAAGAGGTCAAGACCATGATGGGGAAACCCACTGAAACAGCTTACCTGAGCTAATGAGAGCTCAACAACTCTGGCAAGACAGGGAAGGAACCAGCATAGGACCAAAGTAGACCCTCTGAACATGGGTGGCAGCTGTATGGCCGGGGCAGACTGCAAGGCTATTGGCAGCGGTACTAAGATTTGTCCCTGCTGCTTGTACTAACTCTTTGGAACCCATTCTCTTTGGATGCATATCTTGCTCAGCCTGGATGTAATGGGGAGGACCTTGGTCCTTCCTGGGAGCAATGTGCCTTGCCCTCTCTGGGGAGTGGATGTTGGGGGGCGGGGGAGAAGGTGGAGGGAATAGGAGGAAGGGAGGGAGTGGAAACTGGAATTTGTATGTAAATTGAAAAAAGATTGTGTTTCCTTTTTTAAAAAAAAATAAAAGAAAGTGGAAAAATAGTACTTTAGGACATGGTAGGAGACAATAGAACATCACACACTTGTTTGATGACTTTCACGACACAGAAACCAAATGGTTTCAAAAAAGGAACAAGCAGAACAGGACTGTTATCCACAGTACATTTAGTGTATCAGTTTGAGAAATTTTGTTTCCATTATCTTCTGAGAGAATATCCTGCTATGGACACATAGTCAGATGACTGGAATTTTAATCAACTTTCCTGGCTCTACTCAGAATGTTTCACCAAACAGAAAAAAAAAAAAAACCCTAGTTTCACCTTTTCTATATAACTTTTCAAATTTTCAAGAATCTTACTCTAAAATCAAGTTTGTAGAACAAAGTATATTGAAAGAAATGTAGTTTCTAACTTTTTCCTTCTATAAAATTTCTATTCTCCTTTACCCCACCATAGTTAAATATAGACATCCAAGCACTTACATACACAGTTTCATATTCTCACATTTTTTAGACAAATGGTAGCAAGCTATGCACATTTTATCTTCTATATTTATATCATTCTAATTTTAGTATTTGTGCTGCTGAGGCAAGCACTATCTTTTTATTTTTAGATGGTATAATATTACAGAAAGTTCCAAATTAAGATGTTGAAATAATACTGTTTATAACTGTCTCTCTTGCATAGCTATATGGGTTGTCCCAAATTTTCTATGCATATTTAAAATATTCCTGGAAAGAAACCAGGACAATATGATTTTTTTCATGACAATGTACATTTTGACATCCATTCCTAGAAGTAGAATTGTTGGGTCAAAGGGTAAATTAATCTGTAATTTTCCTAGCAATTGCCTTGTGTGCATACATATTTTGCTTATTTTTGGCAAACACACAGCAAACTCAGTGGTGTTTTTGTAGACTTTTTATCTCATATTGTTTTGTCTGGGCATATTTTGTCTTATCGGCATTTGCATTTATATTTTGGCATACATTTTTGTGGAACTTTTTTGTTATTTGTATTTCTTGATTTATTTGTTTTTTAAAGAGAGAAGTAAAGAAAGGTGTTAGGTGAGTTAGAAAGGACCTGGGAGGAGTTGGGGGAAGGAAAAAGCATTACCAGAATACATTGTATAACTATTTTTATTAAAAAGAATGTTGTAAAAATAAATTGTTTTTTGGTATTTTAAGACAGGTTTTCTATGTGACTTTGATGCCTGTCCTGGAACTAGCTTTTATAGACCAGTCTGGCTCTAACTCACAAAGATCTGCCTGCCTCTGCCGCCTGAGTGCTGGTATTAAAGGTGTGCACCACCACCACCCAGCTAATATAAATAGAATCTTTCAAGGTCTTTGTAGTCAAAGTTATTTACTTAGATTGCCCTTGAGCTGTAGCTAAGTCCTGTCCACAGTTTTTGACCTTTAAGTATAGTTTTATGTAGTGTGTGTGACACAGTTTAGATATTTGATCACTAAAGAGAATTGTAACAACCCAATATTGATAACAACCCAAATTCTCTTGGGCTGATACAAACAAAGCAGTTTGATCTTAGATAGACAAATGTTAATTATAGACATAATAAATGATGAGAATCTTGACCTTGAGGAGGATAAATCACTCCCGGTCATGTGGATAAACCAATACAATCATTTCAAATTGCAAAAAAACATAAAGGAAATTGCCTGGCTTTACTCAAGGAGAGAGAGAACAACTAAAGAAGAGTCATATGGATGTGAGGGTATTGACTTTTTCGCTAGGGGAATGGAGTCATGACAAGGAATATAAGTATACTGTAACAAACTGGGAGAGGAAAGGGACCCAACTCTACCCTAGAACCTCAGAAGGCAGCACGGCTCTGCCAGTACTTTGATGTTAGCCGAATTTTATTTATTCTGGGTCTCTGGCCACCTGAACCAGAGGAATTGTAAGACAATAAATTTGCAGTGTTTTTGCTGTGGCAGTAATATAAAATTAATGGAATTTCTTTTATAAACTATATACAACTTACGATATGGCCCAGGAATTACATTCTTTTTGTGTTTTCACACCCCCATCATGTTTATAAAACACCGTATGCATGTGTATAGGAGGTATTCTGCATATTATTATAAAATGGGTTCGTGGGCATACCAAAGAATTTTTTACTTCTGATATTTCATTTCAAAATGGCAATAAATTTACTAAGACACAAGCCCTTTGTAATTTGTGGAGCATCTAAATTATAAGTACAATTTACTGCAGCATACTTTTAATTGTGAGAGAGAGAGAGAGAGAGAGGCAGAGAGAGAGAGAGGCAAAGAGAGAGAGAGAGGCAAAGAGAGAGAGAGAGAGAGAGAGAGANAGAGAGAGAGAGAGAGAGAGAGAGAGAGAGAGAGAGAGAGAGAGAGAGAGAGGCAAAGAGAGAGAGATTTTAAAGTCAGTGGTCATCCTGCAGTGTATTCCTCAGAAGTTGTTCACCTTGGTTTTTGTTTGTTAAGATGGAATATCATTCTATAACCCTATGCAGACCAAGATGACTTTGAACTCATAGACATTTGCCTGCTTCTGCCACCAAAGCCAGACACCTGGCTTTTCCTGAGGTTTGCCACATAGGTTAGGCTGTTTGGTGGCCAGTAAGCCCCAGGGATGAGCCTGTAACTGTTTCCTCAGTTCCCGTTTTATAAGCCTGTGTCACCATGCCCATACATGAATAATTTAAACATGTTTCCAATAGGCCTTTATGTAGGTTGTCTTTTTAATATCTGAAGAGACAGAAAATTTTAATTCAGATAGCCATCTTATCAGTATTTTCTCTTATGATGGTATCTTGACAATGAAAGCACTTCTGTCTGACCAGTTATCCTGAAGATATTCTGTGCTTCTTCAAAAAGATTCATGTTTTACATTTTATATTTACATTTATGCTGTATCTTTCATTAATCTGTATGTTATGTAAGATTTTTGAATGAGGTTATAGTGTTGCTTGCCTATAGTTACCCATTTGAAACCTGTTCCATGAATTATTCTTGTTTTTTTGTCTAAACTTGGTAATTATAAATAGAGTTAGTTCCCTGATCTCCTCTTGTTGCACTGATACTGTGCCTTGCTCTGACAGGACTCCCCACGTTGTCTTCATTTCTTTAACTATACAGCATAGCAATACGTTCAAGAGGGAGGAATCAGGCACAGTCACAATCTAAAGAAAGCAAACCCACACTCTGAAAGTATAAATAACTAAATGTCAAATGCCTGGGATTCACTCTCAATCTTC
Source organism: Alexandromys fortis (assembly GCF_014885135.2). Classification (NCBI taxonomy): domain Eukaryota; kingdom Metazoa; phylum Chordata; class Mammalia; order Rodentia; family Cricetidae; genus Alexandromys; species Alexandromys fortis. The sequence continues at coordinate 8,408,775 of NW_026067919.1, forward strand.
TAGACTCTCCCAAAGGGCTTGGGTCCTCTGGTTCTGTGCTCTGAAGCACACACAGCTTAACTTCTAGGCTCCAGCTGACTCCTCTCCACAGCTGCTTCTGTTCTTGGTGGCCATCCTATTGTACTGCCATCTCCAAAATGCTGGGATCTTCTGCTACGGCTGGGCTGTACTTTGCCTGACAGTTCTTCTGGGCTCTCTTCAGAGACTCCAACCCTGCCACACAGTTCCAAGTCTTAGCTGCTTTCAATGACCCTTTCATGCCTTCAAAACCAGCACCACCTGGGTGACTCTCACACTACCAGATTTGATTTCAAGTATGAGGTACAACCTTGGCCACATCTGGGAACAGAGCTTCTATGAACTGAGCCACTTTAATGGTTGGTCTCTTGCTAATCACAACTTATTCTTCAGCTCCAACTGATCAGAAACCACAGATTCTTTACATTAAAGCCCTGATAGAGTCTTTTCTTCCTTCTGGAGAGGCTTACTTCTTGGAGAGGATACTGCTCTCCAAGCTACTGAAGAACAGCTTTCTGAGCTTACAACATTCAATGACTTTTCTAGGCCAGAGTTCCAAAGATCTGCCACAAGACTCCTAATAACTTAATGGTCAGGTGTGTCGCAGAATTATCCTGCTCACCTGGTATGAATTTGTCTTAGTTAGGGTTACCATTGTTGAAAAAAACCACCATGACAAAAAATAAGTCAGGGAAGAACGGGTTTATTTGCCTTACACTTCTACCCAGTAGTGTATTATAGAAGGAGGGCAGCACAGGAACTCAAACAGGGAAATATCCTGGAGGCAGGAGACTATGTAGAAGCCACATAGGGGTGCTTCTTACTGGCTTCTCCCCACAGTGTCTCAGTCTGCCTTCCTACAGAACTCAGGACTATCACTCCAGGGATGGATGGCACTCCCCATGATGGGCTGGACCTTCCCAAGTCAATCCTTAATCAACAAAATGCCTTACAGATGGACCCTATGGGGGCATTTTCTTTATTGAAGTTCCATTCTTTCAGGTAATTCTGGCTTGTGTCAAGTTTACATAAAATTAGCCAGTCTTCCTGGGTCTGTAGATTGTAGCAGGGCTATTCTTTACAGCTAATATCCACTTATGAGTGAATAAAAGTTTGTCTTTCTGGGTCTGGGTAATGTCACTCAGGACAATTTTTTTTCTAGTTCCATCCATTTGCTTGAAAATTACATGTTATTTTTAACAGCTGAGTAATACTCCATTGTGTAAATGTACCATTGTGTTCTTTATCCATTCCTCAGTTGTAGGACATCTAGGTCCCTTCCAGATTCTGGGTTTTATAAATAAAGCTGTATCTCCTACTGTTAGGAGTCCCACAAGAGGACCAAACTACAACTATAATATGTGATATGGAGGCTCCCTGTTTTTCTGTAATCTCTTATGAGCCCAAGTTAGTTAATTCTGTAGTTGTTCTAGTGGTGTTCTTGACCCCTTTGGCTCCCACAATCTTTTATCCTCCAACTTCTACAGAATTCCCTGAATTCCTCCTAATGTTTGGCTGTTTCCATCAGTTTATGAAGAAAGCCTCTCTGATGACAATTGAGCTGGGTACCAATATGGTCACAGGAGATATCCAGTTGAGTCTGGGTGTCTACTATTCCTAGGAGTCTTAGCCATGGTCATCCTTGTAGATTCTGGGGAGATTCCTTTGTGCCATGTTTTTACCTAACTCTGAAATGCCCCTGCTTCTAGTAGTCTCTTTCAGTTCTTTACCTCTATCCCCCTACAACCTTATCACTCATGTCCCATTCTTGCAGTTAAGTAAATACACTGAGCCTGATAGAAGAGAAAGTAAGACATACCCTTGAACACATTGACACAGGAGACAACTGCTTGGACAAGACACCAATAGAGTCAACACTAAATCAATACTTAGTAAACAGGACCCCCAGAAACTGAAAATTTTCTGTAAGACAAAAGACACTATCAATAGGACAAAATGGCAGCCAACAGAATGGGAAAAGATCTTCACCAACCCCACATCTGACAGAGGGCTGATTTCCAAAATATATAAAGAACTCAAGAAACTAGACATCAACAAACTAAATAATCCAATTAAAAAGTGGGGTACAGATCTAAGCAAAGAATTATCAACAGCAGAATTTCAAACGGCTGAGAAACACTTAAAGAAATGTTTAACATCCTTAGCAATCAGGGAAATGCAAATCAAAATGACTTTGAGATACCATCATGCACCTGTCAGAGTGGTTAAGATAAAAAACACAAGTGACAACTCTTTTTTTTTATTCAAAATAAAAATTCTCACATTTTTATTACCCATGTATGAACACATACAAATTTGCCTGGATATCTTACATTTGGAAATGCTCAAGTGGATAAATTAGTAGCTTTTTCCTCTGCTCAAGAAGAACATGAACATTTACATACTAATGCTAATCATCTACATGTCCAATATAAAATTCCATTTTGACAAGCTAAACAAATTATTTTAAATTGTCCAATTTGTTGTCCATTACATATATGTTCTATTCCTCAGGGAGTTTATCCTCAAGGATCTCAATCAAATGAAATTTGGCAAATGGATGTTACTTATATTCCAGTATTTGGACATTTATCTTTCCTCCATGTGACCATAGATACTTTTTCATCATTTATATGAGCTACCCCTTTGGATGGAGAATGCACAAATCATGTAATGCAACATTTATTAGAAGCACAAGTGACAACTCTTGCTGTCATGGAGAGGATGTGGAGAAAGGGGAACACTTCTCCATTGTAGGTGGGAGTACAAACTTGTCCAGTCACTTTGGAAATCAATATGGCATTTTCTCAGGAAAGGGGACTGACTGATGGAAGCAAATTGGGTAGGAAGACAAAAGGGGTAGATCTAGGAAGAGCTGAGGGACAAGGGATGGATATGATAAAATATGCTGTACAAAATTCTCAAAGAAATACCATAAGAAAATGAATTATACCTTTTTTAAAAAGGAATCTAAAAGCATAACTAGTTATGCATGGAAATTTAGCAGCACAAAGAAAACTGGAATTCAGTAGGGAAAAAAAAAACATTTAAATCAGTGATTTCAGTACGGCTTACAAAAGACCATATTTGACATTGCTGCTAATGTAGATTTTCAAATGGTCACAAAATTTAAGTAAAATTGTGAAATTATCAGAAAACCTTTAGGTGAACCATTTATAATTTGTGAGTTGAGAAATAATTTTAATCTACTAATCAAAATCTAGAAGCTTTATGATGAACTAAAGCACATACATCATGAAAAGCATTATATTTACAAAAATACCCTAAGCAAGTTAAAAGAGCACATTATGTACTCAGGAACTAAAACGTAGCTGTAATAATACAAATGGATTCTGAGTTTTCCTAGCAAAGTGAGAGGTTTCAAAAATAGAAGAGAACAAAGCCAACAACTTTACAGAAACAGACTCAATAAACAAAAAAGTTTTCAGAAAAAGAAATGCAAATGACCTGAAATCACATGAAAAGATGTTCAAACTTGTTTATGAAAGAGAAATGAAAATTTAAATTATAATGAGATATTAGTTCTCGCCCATCAAAGTGGCAAGAGAAAAAGATCCCCAGCTGTCCAATGTAGCGCATGATAGATCTGGGTAGGAACAGGCGACCTTGTGCAGTGCCTGTGGGAGTGTACATGGTCTGACGATTTTAGAGGAGATTTTAACAAAATTACCTTGGAAGTATTATCTATAAAGATCACATATACATATTCACTCTTGGACTCAGCAATCCCACTTTGAGAACCTCTCTTGAAGAGGCACATTACAGTAATTGCAAATTTCCCCAAGTACCATTTATGCCCATCATTACTTGAAATTTTCATAGTTTTAAAACTTGATCTTCATATTGAATGGTCAAATAAAAAAAGCAAATATACTATCATATCAGGTATTAGCTTTTAAAAACACTTAGACTCCCGTCTTTCCTGTTATTTGAAATTCAGAGTAAAATAAATGTCTCTCCTAAGGGGGTAGCTATCACGTCTTCTAATGGTTCCTTCTTCAGCTGACACACAAATACACATTTTTGGAAACATTTTACACAAAAGAAGATATCATTGTGGTGAAATAGAAGGGGTAGTCCGGAAAAATAGCAAAGAAGACCCTAAAGCTGTGGAGCTAAGGACTGTGATATAATGAGGTTATAGCAGAGTTCAAAGGCATTGTACAGCCTTCACAATTGAAGAGAAAAATTCATTTCATATGAAAGCAAAAGGATTTTTCAAGTCTGAATCGCTACATTTGGCTCTAAGTCAAAATTGAATAATTATGTCTGATTTTGACTGGTTCTGTGGTGCCCTAACCTGAAGCTTGGGAGAGAAAACGCTAGTTCTAGGGAGGATTATAGAACCTCTCCTCCGATGGCACAGGTGAACAAGCTTCCCAACTGCAACTCAAATCAGGCTTGTTTAACTGAGCCAGGTATGGTGCAAAACCTTGCGAAGTAGAGCCAGCCCCAAGAAAGCAGGCCCTGAAGGCTGAAACCCAAGAGATGGTCTCCTGGCTTCAGTGCTCTGAAATGATAGCCAGAGCCTCCTCAGTCCACACAGGTAATTGCACACAGATCTGAAGGATTCCCTTTCAACAAGACTGCCTCCCCTCCTGCTGTTGTTCAATTGTATGTCCTCAGGTTAGAATGGTCAGTCCCTTAGCCTGGGTAAGACCTGCTTCTGGTTGCCATAATGACCAGTATGAGCATTCTAAGACGGCATGCACACCATGTCCTTGCTGCCCAAACAATATTGCAGTAAAGACAATAGAGTGTAGGGAGAACATGGCCCAGCAGCTGTGAAAGCTGGAGACTGGGGGAGGAATGACTGTAAAGAGAGGTGGGATTGATTATTTCCTTGAGGGTACTTGGCCAGGTTCTTATTTATGGTGGAGCTTACTTTGCTTTTTGTCAAAAGTCAGAGCATTGGGGTTAGATTTTACGATCAAACATTTGGGGAACATTTTCAATATAATCGATTCTCTATGCTCTTACATATTTCATCTTTTGGTTAAATATTTTTGAGAGGTTGTCTGTTTATATGTTTGTTGGTATACAAAGGGAGCCATAATCAAAAAAAAAAAAAACTTCTGAAGAAAGGAATATTATCCATGAATTCATCATTTGGTGGATTTGATCACCAACCCTATCAATCTTAAGCATAGCCTAATGGCCCTTCTCACTTCTCAGTCATTATTCAGGGTTTGTTAGATGTGAATCAAGATCTATGCATTTGTGTTTGATTTTGTGTGTGTGTGTGTTGTGTGTGTGTGTGTTGTGTGTGTGTATTTGAGAGAGAGAAATAAGAGTGTTGCATGTGCATGTTTGTGTATGTGAATGATTACATGAGTATGTGAATGTGTGTCTTCATGCACATACATATGTGTATACACACACGTGTACGTGTATGACAGAGAGTAATCTTGTTGGTTCTTATTATACCCCTTTACCAAAGTTTAATCCTGATGGAGGTGGGTCTTGTAATAATAAAGAAACTGCCTCGGCCCTCATAGGACAGAAAATTAGGTAAGCGGAGTAGACAGAAGAGAATACTGGGAAAAAGAAGATTAGAAAAGAAGTCACCATGATGCTCCCACTCCAGACAGACGCAGGTTAAGATCCTCACTGGTAAGCCAACTAGTGGGCTACACAGAATATTAGAAATGGGTTAGAACAATATGTAAGAGCTAGCCAATAAGAAACTGGACCTAGCCAGGCCAGGCAGTGTTTGAAAGAATACAGTTTCCATGTAATTATTTCGGGCATAAGCTAGCCATGCGGGCGGCCGGGTGCCGGGGACACAGCCCCGCAGCTCCTATTTCAACATAATCCAACTCTTGAGCTTCCATACTCTACTTCCAAACATCCTCCTCCTTGATTCCTAAGAAGAGGCCTACAGAGCCTACTAAAGTCTCTACTCATCATGTTCCTACTTTCAGGCAGTGACAAGCTGATGATGATACTCAGCCTCTTGCTAAGACACCAATGTTATTCCTGTATTTTCCTGTTTCAGTTGTTGTTGAGTCATTTACTTGAATCATTGTTAGTCAATTTTCCATTACTCTGACAAAATATTGGAGAAGATCGGGTCCAAAGAAAAGAGGAAAAAACATTATTTTGGCTCTATGTTTCAAACATTTTAGGTCATGAAAACTTGACTGTTAAATCGGTGCCACAAGATGCCCTTCAAGGGAATTCTTCAGTGATGTAATTCCTCTTACCAGGATCACCTCCTAACCTTCCCCCATCCTTCAGAGGTACCCTAGTTAGGTAACAAGCCTTCAGTATACAAGTCCTTGTGGAACATTCCAGATTCGAACCATATTAGTCAGCCGGCTGGCATCCCTTATGACTTTCAGGGAATATCCGTTTCTTTCCTCCTTTTAGGTGCCATTGCATGTTATTTCACCTGGCCTTAGTTATACTTGCTTAAAATTTTATCTGTCTATTTATTTATTTGTGTGTGTGTGTGTGTGTGTGTGTACATGCCCTAAGTGTGCAAGTGCTGTGGAGGACAGAAGGCACTGAATCCCACTGAGATAGAGTTACAGGCAGTGTTGAACCATGCCATGTGAGAGCTACGAACTAATTTCTTATTTCTTTTGCAAGAGTAGAAGCCCTTTTAACCTCTGAAGCATTTCTCTAACTGGTGTGGGAGGTCCTTTTGTATGTGTGTTGCTTTTATTGGTTAATAAATAAAGAATCTACCTTGGCCTGTAATAAGGAAGAGTAGAGCTAAGTGGGAAAAACTAACTTGAATGCTGGGAGAAAGAAGGCAGAGTCAAAGAGATGCCATGGAGCCGTCAGAGGAAAAAGACATGGGTCGCCAGCTGGAACCTTACCAGTAGGCCATAAGCCTCATGGTAAAATATAAAATAAAAGAAATGGGTTAATTCTACATGTAAGAGCTAGCTAGCAATATGCTTAAGTGATTGGCCAAGCAGTGATTTAAATATTATAGTTTCTGAGTGATTATTTTGGGGCTGAGCAGCCAGGAATGAACAAGCGACCTCCTACAACAACTAACCCCTTCCTGTGCTGCTTAAAGTAATCAATGGGAAAATGAACTTTCCATGTATGAGTATTATATTAGATGAAGTTCTGTGGGTGTTCTGACTCTGACAATGAACTAATGTGAATCTATAGCCTGGTCCATGTGATGGCCTATGAGATAAGAAATATCAATTTATTGCAAACTATAAATCTCTATTTAAAATATTTGTTTTTATTTTATGTGTTTTGTGTGCATTTCTGTTGTTCTTGTGTTCTTGCAATGCCTGTAGAAACCAAAAGAGGGTGGTGAATTCTCAGCAACTGGAATTATAGACAGTTGTTAGCTGTGGTGTGGGTGCTGAGAACTGAACCTCGGTCTTCTGCAAGAGCAACAAATGTTCTTAACTTATGAGCCACCTCTCCAGCCCCAGATAATTTTTTTTCAAGTGACATGTGTACGAACTGATAGAATTTCATTTTTACACACTCATAAATACAAATAATAATAATAAAAAATCCATGCCCACAGCTCTGTGGGAACAGAATCTGTGGGAAGATTAATTCCCAGTGTTTCAGAAAGAGAGCATGAGGGAAGCAAGCAGCGATAGTCTTGAATCGAGACAACTGTAAGTCTCCAAAGAGAAAACTACTGAGTATCCCTTACTGTAAACAAGTAATGCAAAATCAGGAAAGGGGAAAACAAATCACACAATTACATTGCCTTAAAATATCCATTTTAAAAACTGAAACTACACCATCCCCTGTGTATTTTGACAGCTACAGGACTGTGAATGCTGTGGAGTTTACCAGGACTTAGCTTCATAGTTGTGTGGCCTGAGCTGCATATAAAACTGTCTGCTCTCATGTGCGAGGAAATCTGATGGTTTTTTATGTAAATTACAAAGAAGCCTAGTGTTCATCAATGATCAGGAATCCTAAGCCTGTCCTGTGATAGACTCCAGTGCCTGGGCAGTGCACAGTGGATGTGGCAATAACCATAAACTCAAAGGGTCACATTTTACAGCGCATCTTGTCAGCCCAACTAGAAGACCCTTCATCTTTGGTTAGTTTCACTACAGTGAAAGATGAGTTAGGGGTACATTTTGTTTTCATAACAAGAAGGATGTTCCCTTGTAAAAGCAAGTGGCAGGATTCCCTGCCTATTTACCACTGCTTCCATCACAGTGGTCGTAAAAAGAGAGAAGAGATTTAGTGACAAACTTACCCTATCAAGTAAAGTGCACAACATGTTGAAGATCCATTTGTATATTGATTCTTTTATTGATACTATACATTGAAGTTATCACTGATTCATAGATGTTACTAGGAATTATGAGTTATATGAGTAAGCTACAATCCAGGAGCAGAACAATGGTAATATATTCTTGCCCTGTGTCTTATACTAAGGCACCAAATTTATAAGAACAAGAGAGTTTTATCTATCAAGTTTCAAATATATTGTCTATTCTGAACACAATTAATTTTTTAACATATTCTGAATTATTTTACTAAAAATTTCATATCTATAATACAAAAATGTTTCGTAGCTAAAAATCTTAGTTAATAATAGCTAGAAACATTAGTTAAGTTTGTATCAGTGTTTTGCCTATGTGTATTTTAGTACCCTTGAAGGCCAGAGGTAAGTGTCAGAACCCCTGTTGGGACTCTCCATGTATGTTAATGGAAGCCAGAGATTTGTCCTCAGCAAGAACAGCAAATGTTCCTAACTGCTAAGCTGTCTCTCCAGCACCTGACACTGGTTAAAAGCAAGCTGAATAATTCCACGGAATGAAAATAGAGAATGCTGGAAATACTTATTATAATGATAGTGAGTACAGGGATAAATCCTGATGGATGGAAACGCAGGATGTCAGCACTGAGAGTGTACTTGTAAAGCCCTTCCCACCCTTGAGACTTTACACAGCTTAAAATCTAGAAAGCACTTGTGAGTCCTCAGCAATCAGGGGAAATACCTTGGACATTATTTCCATGGCATCCAAAGAGGCTTGCTGCTCCTTAACCTTTTGCTAAATCCTTTGCCTTATCTCGTCTCTTTGTGGTGATATTGACCACCGGCACTCAGCAGTAACGTCTCTTTCAGCAGGTGCCTCACAATGCTTTTCAAGAGCAGCTTAAAGGCTGAAATGAGCTTCCATTTCCCCATTCTTTGGCATGTCAATCTTTCAGTGAGATAACCTGGCTTCCATGAACAACAACAACAAAATACCACGACACATTTTCCTAAGAAACAATAATTGCAGCATGTCTCCACTTCAAAGTGGCGCCAGCACAGACTATGGAAGAAGGTGACGAGCAATTTAGGATACCATTAAAAACCTGAGTGGTCATTCCCATTAAGGTATGAAGAGTTTAGACAGCAAAATAGGACAAGAAACACATGATAGCCCAGACTCTTAAGCACTGAGATTATCCAACTGCTTAGGGATTTTCTCATTGTTAGTTTCAACTTGTGGCTAAGACTTCGATTAGGCTTGTATAGTGTCCTCATTCCCTTTGTGCCTTGGACAAGCATATTGCAATCTGTTTTTATTGCTAAAGGGCAAATACAATCATTATGCAAGCAAATCGTAAGAATTTGGAATGGGAAAAAGAAAACCTTACACTACTAGCTTTTTTACTTGATTCTGCAATGTCTTCATGATAAGCATTAGTCAACAAGATGATAGATGCATGTCTTACACAATGAAAGGAACAGAGTAAGTACTCAAATGAATTGGTAATTACTCGAGGTTGCAGAAAGTATCACATTTCAAAGATGCTCAGGACTGCGTGAATATGGTCTCTGATTATTTATATTGCCTCATTAGCCAATGTCAAAATTATACTAAGACCAATAAGAAAGCCATTATGAAGGTTCAGTTTTAAGTATGACTACAACTTCAACTTTCAAAGGTCCTGAGATCATCACTACAACATTCCTTGGTAGAAATGACAGAGTGGATTCAGCCTTCCAGGTATCAGTTTATTACAGAATGATCTAGGCTTTAATGACAAAACCAAGGAATAACCACACTCCTGTTATCAACAACAAGGTTCCAGAAACAGATTATCACATTTCTTGGATTAGGGATACGTGAGTGGCATTAGCCATCCTTGCCCTGGTCACCTCTGTTTTCCCAGGCTACAAATCCTGAAGAACTGTTCTGAGGAGAAATGAGCTTCCTGGTCTTTGCTTAGATATCTACACTCTTTCTCATCCCAGCATCCCTACTGTATCTCTTGCCATTGCCAATGACACTGGGCCTGGGTCAAATTCTGCTCCCGTTTGTGCTTTGTAAGATTCAATCTGTTGTTGTTGATCTTGCCAGGCCATGCGTGCTGAGGATGCAGTGTGTTCTTCCCTGCTTTAGACTCACCATCCAGAGTGAGATAACAGTTCCTATTACTTACTGTGTGAATGGGCTCCCAGGGTGCATCAGGGAGGACAATGGGCGCTTAGAATGACTTTGGAAGACATATACAATTGGGTTTCAGTAGCTTTGATTCTGTTAAGTACTAACTTTGCAAAGCAGGTGACTCAATCTACCTGAATACTGGTTTTCTCATATTTCTCAGATGGTCCTTTATCTGTTTTAAATATGAGAACAGAAACAGCTGCCTTTGGTTATTACTCTTCTTTTAAATAAGCTTTCTCTTTCATAACAATTTTAGATTCACAAAAAATGAGCTCTCCCACAAAATTAAATTTTGTGATAGCATCTCTTCCTATGTATAACCAACAATTCTATCAACAATTTTATCCAAGGTATATACTTATTATAATCGACGAACCCAAAGTTTTCCCCTATTATCATCAAAAAAAATGGCTTCCATTAAGGTTCATCCTTAAAATTACATGCTTTGTGAATTTTGACAAATATGTAATTATGCATGCCAACAAACTACATCCCACAGAATCCTTTCAGCACCCTGTACTTACACCTTCTTATCCCAACTGCTGGCTTTCCCCCTCTCCCAGAATGCCAAGAGGTTGGAACCCAGCAATGCACTGCTTCTTTCACACAGTCACCTGGATTTGGATGCTCTCTGTGCCATTTGGTGGCTTGGTAGAGTATTTCCTTTCAACACCACGTATACTACAAGCATCTATGGAGGCTTCTTACTTTTGGTGATTAAAATTAAATTGCTGCAAACACCTGCACATGGGTCTTTAGGTAAATAAAATATCTCAGGCAATTTTTATAAATATCAAGGGGTATAATTATTGGAGTATATGGTCAGAATTAATTTTTTTGTGATAAATTGTCAAATTGTCTTCTTTCAAAAGGGTTGCTCTATTCTATCATTTCAGCCTCTTCAGAGATCCTGCCGCTTCATATTCTCAGCAGTGCCCATTGGGGCCAGGGTTTGAATGTGGGCCATTATGATTCAAAAGTACATCATGTATCAGTGTATAATTAACTAATGGTTTGTAATATTTAGAAACTACTCATATGCTCATTTACTACCTCTTGAAGTTCTTTGGAGATATGTCAGCACTGATCTTTTGTCCATTTCCAGTCAAGATAGATATTAGTTTTATATTTTAATAGTAATTTGTATATTTAGAGATGTTATTTTATCATATCTATCTTCTTGTCTGCATTTTCTCTTTGCATTCTTAATGTTGCTTTAATCCACTATCCTAGTCTATCATAAGGCAGAAGTTCTTAAGTTTGATGCAGAATAGCTTCCTAATTATTTCTTCAGGTGTTACATGTTTCATGTCCTCTCATGCAGAAAATATTGAGATTTTCTCATGTGTTATTTTCCAGTTATGTAATTAGAAATTAAGTTTATGATTACCTTTGCGTTAATTATGGGGTAAGGTATAAAATCTCTGCCTTCATTCACTTTTGTTCATGTGCTGTCTAGTTGTCCCAGCATAATTTTAAAAATATTTTTCATTGTTGTGCATTTATTCCTGTGTCCTAGACTAACTGACCACAATTACACAGATCTGGGTCTGTGCTGTCTGTTATGTTGCATTGTTTGTTTGTTGCCTCCTTTACCAGTATCACACTTTCTTTATTGCTGTAACTTTATTTAAAGTTAGCTATTGTCCGAAATCCAATTTTGGTACTTGACTTCAATGTTGAATTAGACATTTAGGTCACTTGACTCTCTGATTAAACTTTAGAATCATTTTGTCATTACTTTGTCTACTCTTTTGTTGAAAGGGTACCTTAAGAAATCAAGCTGAAAAGAATTTGTGTTGACATGATTGACTCCTTTTTCCAGTGCCACTGGGTTTCTTTCCCGCTGCTCTTTGATTTCATTCACTGGAATTTCATGGTTTCCCTCATAGTTCTCATACATAATTTGGTATATTTATAACTACGTATAAGAGTTTAATTATTGAATATGCTAATAAATGTTTATGTTTTAAAATCCAACATTCTACTTATTCATTCCTTAAATTAATAGCAATAATTTTTTTGTATTAACCTTGTAAACTAGAATCTGGCTAGAATTACACATTTGTTCTCAGATAGTTTTATTTAATTCTTGAAAATTTTCCACTTAGGAGGTGGTGTCATCCATGAACAGATGGTTTTCTTTTCTTTCCCAGTTTACAGGTCTTTAATTTCCTCCTCATGCTGACTGCATCATCCAGGATTACCAGGATAATGTCAAAAGGAATTAGTAAAGATTATGCTAACTAAGGAGCTACTAACAATTAATAGCTACTGGAAGAGGGAAAGTCAGGGTTTTGGCTTTGTTTGATTTTGGGTTTTATTATTATTATTAATGATGTGAGCCCTGGTAGACTGATTACACACCAGAATACTCCCAAGTTCCAATAGTAGTGAAGCAACACAACCAGGACTTAAGGGGAAAGAAGAATAAACACAAGAAGTAACCTGAAAATTGGGTAGGATGAGTTGAGGGCAGTGAATATGTTCAAAATAAAATTCTCAAAGTATTAACAAAATATTTTTAAAAGGTTAAGGTTTTGTTTCTCCTAGCTTTAGGTGGGAACACTGATTTTCTGACAGTTAAGTATGATGCTAGAAGTAAGACTTTTATAGATATGCATTTAGTCCAATTGAGGAAGTCCCATCTTACTCCTAGAAGGCTGAGCGTTTCTATGATGAATGGGTCTTATGTTTGGTCAAATAATTTTTAGACCTATTGATCCAAACATATGTTATTATTTTCCTTCTTATTATGTTGATATGAAAAATAGATTAACTGACTTCTGAATCTTGATCCAGTCTTCTGTATCTGGAATAAATCTCAATGGGTCATGGTCTATAATTCATTTTAAGTAATTTTGTATTTTAATTGCTTTTATTGAACATTTTTGCATCTATGTTCATCTTTTGGTTCATGATTATATTTGCCTTAATATATGATTCTATTTTCAGTATTAGGCCAATCTTACCCTCATAGAAGGAGATAGGAAATATTTATTTGAAGTCTATGTTTTTGTAGTCATGGTACAAAAACTGGAATAACTTCTTTAAATGTTTAGTAGAATTTGTCAATGAATCCCAGTGGGCCTGATTCTTTCTCTTTTGGGGAGGTTATCAATTACTGATATAATTATTTATAAGAGATGGAACTTGAGTCTTTGTGTGTTTCTTCTTGATGAGTTCAGACATACTGTGTCATTCAATGCATTGTTCTGTTTGGCTATAATGTTCAAGTCTGTAATCATTGAGTTATTCCTTATGTGCTTTCATTTAGGTTTGTAGCATCTAAATGATGTCATTTCATAGTGTTACAGAATTGTGTCTTTATTCTTTAATTATCTTGACTGGGGTTTGTCAATTTTATTGATAATTTCAAGGAAGTAATTTTGGTTTCATTCATTTTCTCTATTTCCTGGTTATAATTTCATTGATTCCTAGATAAATTTGTATCTTTCTCTTTTGACTAATTTAGATTTCAAATATTCTTTATTCTGGTTTTTAGGATGATTGATTTTAGCTGTTTCTTATTTTCTAATATATGTATTCAATGCTATGTGTTTCCTACTAGTCACTAACTTTATTACAGCCTAAATATTTTTGCTATATTGGTCAAAATATTTAATCCTTTAGATTTCTTCTTTAATATAGGAGTTGAAAAATGGTACAGTGGTTAAGAGCATGTATCATGATTAATAAATTCCCAGAGAGAGATATTTGGCTTCAACCAACCTGAAGGTCAGAAAAACAAATCAGTCAGTCACTGTCTCTTACCTCTACCTCAGTCCAAAAAGGTGATCCTGCCTCCAGGAATCCTCAGAATGAGACTGACTGGGAGCTGTCTCCTCCAGTTTTGTATTCCTCTATAGAAAGAAACAAGAAGACGAAGCAAGATGAGAATGCCTTCATGAGAAAAGATACTAAAGCACAAGGCTAAACATAGACAAGAATTATGGGATAATTAAGTTGTAAGAGCTATCTAACAACAAACCTCAGTTAATAGACCAAACAGTTTATAATTAATATATGCCTGTGTGTTTCAGTTGGGAATGAACAGCTACGGGATCAGGGGGACTGAAACTTCAGTCTTCAAGAGCACTTTCTGCTTTTGCAAAAGAGTTGAATTAAGTTCCCAGCAAAACCTGGCAGCTCACAACCACCCATATTTCTAGTTTTAGGAGATCTGTCACCCTCTTCTGGCTTCTGTGAGCACCAACCACACACAGGTACATTTCCTAAGATGCCATGCAAAGTACTCATGCTCATAAGAATAAAATAAAATGAATCTTTAGAGTAAAAGCATTTCTATAATGAAATCTAATACTAAGAATACAAATAAAAACTAAAATTTCACTATATGCTTACATATACATACAGAGCAAGATCAAGCCAGAGAGAGAGGGGGGGGGGGATTGAAACAAAGCCGAGACACAGAGAGAGGTTTGCTACAATTGTTCCAAAAGCAACATCCAATTATATAGTGTCTGTAAGAAGCTCATCTTGAATTTTATATTTATGTACACATGTATAACCATACACACACGCACACACGCACACACACACGCATTTGCTGATCCTCCTATTTTTATCCACTCTTCCCCTTGACCATCCTTGTATCTTCCTACTTTACCTGCCATGTTTCATGTATACTCTTGCACTTTCCCTCTTCCTCTATACCCCTTTTATCACTCGTGATCTCCACTATACCTTCATAGCCTATACTTACACTCACCCCCACTTTTACACATTCACATAAAGTGTAAGAATAGATCTGCTTGAGAGACAATAGGCACTTTTGTATTTTGAAATCTGTGTTACTGTTCTTTGTATAATACTTCCCAGTTTCATTCATTTTCCTAAAATTTTCATGATTTTGTTATTACTTAAGGCTGGAAAAAATTCCATGGTGCATTTATTTCACACTTTCCTATTTCATTAATCTATTTATTGTGGATAATTCAACAAGAAAATGGATGTGTGGGTATCTCTGTTGAAAGATATAATGTTTGGGGGGGTATATGCCAAGGAGTGAGATAGCTGAAACATCATATGCCCCAGAAATCCTTGACTATTGATTGGTGAGGTTAAACTCTTGATACATAAAATGGTTTATGTGAGTAATAATTTCTATTGATATACATTATTATGTAGTATTTTATCCTATTTCTTGTATCCATGCTCCTTTGCTTTCTTTATCTTTTCTGTCTCTTATTATTTTAATTCAATATTTATAAGACTCCTTTTTTTCCAAGTACATAGATTTTTGCATTTTTTCAGAGAATTATTGTCCTGGAGTTTGTAATATATAGCTCACCCAATTATATTCATTGGTATGGATTTTAAGGTCAATTTTGTTATATGTATATGTGTTTCTGCTCTTGATTAAGGTATTGTGATTATATAGTTCATTTAAAAATGTAATGTATAGTCAGGATATATAGGTTGTTAATGGATAATCATCAATAATAGTCAAGCTTGTAGTCATGTTAGATTTTCTAGATATGCATAGATATATTTTAGATAGACATTCTTCATATCTTTCAAAGACTAAAGAATATGGCATTTAAATGTTTTAATAACTTAGGGCTTTTCATGACAAGGAGACACGTCTGATCCTGACAGCACCAATCTACTTCAAGAGGAAGATGGGCATCGAAGAGGATCCTTATAGAGTTTGATAGCCATTTGGGCAAGAAACTGCTCTTGCCTGGACTGTTGCATAAACTGGACACAAAGAACCCACAGAGAGAGGACTGCTGAACTTGCCGAAAGGTGAGATGATTCTTTGGGGTTCCTGACTCATAAAAGAGTCTGCGAGACATTCTGCAGGACACAGCAAAAAGTGACTGAACTGTCTTTGGAATTTCCTGTTTGATGAAAATGTCTGCTGGATACTATGGGCCTGAAGGCTGAAGATGGAACTTTGGGGGACTGTCCAGGCAGTGAGATGTCACTGTCATTTCTAGAGTTTTGGATTTCTTGTTTACTTAGATAATATTATATCCTTGTGGAGTCTTTGATGGTGTTGAAGAATGGTTAGTTATAGTTATAGTTTTCCATTGTTATGATAAAAGATAAGGTAGATATAAATATTGTAACTGTAATTCTTGCTTGATAACTGTTTTGTTATATGTAATCTTACTATGTTAAAGTGAAAGCCTTTCTTTTTTGTTTAAACAGAAAAGGGGGAAATTATGTGGGAGTCTTCTGCTTTGTGTTGATTTCATTGGTTAAATAAAGAAACTGCCTTGGCCCTTTAATAGGACAGAAATTAGGTAGGTGGAGTAGACAAAACAGAATGCTGGGAGAAAGAAGCCGAGTCAGACAGTTGCCGTGATTCTCCCACCCAACACAGACGCAGGTTAAGAATCTCCCTGGTAAGCCACCAGCTCGTGGTGCTACACATATTATTAGAAATGGGTTAATCAAGATGTGAGAATTAGCCAATACGAGGCTAGAACTAATGGGCCAAGCAGTGTTTAAACGAATACAATTTGTGTGTTGTTGACCCGGATCTTATCTAATGACAAATGTAAAGGGAGTGGATCTGAAGGGAAGAAGAGCTGGAACAGAGAGAGGAAGATTCAAATTAGGATAAAATATATAAGAAAAAAACTACTTTCCACAAAGGGAAAAAGAAAAGATAGCTCTATATTGATGAAGAAAGTGTAACAATTATGCTAGTAAAAAGTGTAGTAAATGATAGTAAAATGCAGGAGCTAGTGAGATGGATCAGGGGCAAGAGCATTTATTGCACAATTGTAAAGATCTGAGTTTGACCTCCATTACCATGTAAAAGGCCAGGTTTGGCACTATGCTTGCCTGTAACCCAAACATTCTGTGGGGACAGCCAGGATGATTGCTGTGGTTTGTTATCTGTCAGTCTAACTCCAGATTCAGTGGGAAACACCATCTCAAAGGAACAAGGTAAAGAGAGGGATGGAAAGAAATCCAGTAGAATGTTCTAATGTCCTGCTTCTTCACACTCACATGATCACATGCACCCCCCATCTTTCTCATTTCTTCTCCCTTTCCTTCCCTTCCCTTCCCTTCCCTTCCCTTCCCTTCCCTTCCCTTCCCTTCCCTTCTCTCTCTCTCTCTCTCTCTCTCTCTCTCTCTCTCTCTCTCTCACACACACACACACACACACACACACATACACACGCTTTCTCTTTCTTTCTCTCTCTCAAACACACATACTCATACACTTTCCCTCTGTCTGTCTCTCTGTCTCTCTCTCTCTCATACACACACACACACACACACACACACACACACACACACATATTACATACACAAGCTGTAGGTTTGTCATTGAGGTTGTTTCCACCCTGTTACACAAGACACATGAGTAGGCTCAGTTTTTTCCCTCTCCCATGTGGAACGTTTGAAAGGCCACTCTTTGAGGGTTCCCTAGCTTACATGTTTCTTAGTGTCTGTAGGAGAATGAGGGATCTTCTGCAACATTCCCAAGATAGTCTGATGAACCTCCTGGAAGGGAAACTCCCAACAGTGTAGCGCCTCCCACACTGGCTGACTATCACTTGAAGTTTTGTCTCTCAGGCCTGTCAAACCAACCTTCAGCAACTCATCCTCACTTTTCTTCTCTGTTACTATTTCCTTATATGTCTGACCTACCAAATCTGGATTATCCTCATCTGTCTGTGAGTCTGTCTGATTGACCTCTTACATTCCTAATACAATAATAGCCAATATTTATTTATAGATTTTCTGTAGATCAATACCACATAGTCTTTTACATTTTTAGAAATTGAGATTCATAAAACTGATACCGAAACTAGTTTGAACTCAATTTTATGGGTAATGTATGGCTTGATAGAAGCATAATCCCACATACACATTACATGTGTGTGTGTGTGTACACATTCACATACATTTATCAGTCATTACTTGGATTATTATATATCACACACATACATGTATTTAGTTATTGTGACATATGTATAATATATATATATATATATACATTTCACATCATTTTAATACATGAGGATGTTTTTGCTGTGTATTTCTCACAGAAATTCAGTCCTATGGGAGCAGGGGCTTTAACTGGTTAAGCACCATGTTTCTAGCACCTAGGAGATTATGCAGACCAATCGTCAAGTTGCTCTTCACAGTCCTGATAGCTATAACAGCTTGCCAAGCGTTCCTCATAAGTACTCTCTATAATTTTCAACAAATATTTGCTGGATAAAAGAATGGGCACTTAGCTTAATGAATCCATGAATAAGTTAAGATGAAAACTTCAAAAATTATAATTGCAGAGATTACCATATAGACTTCACCTAAAGACAAAATACTATTTGGAATACAGTGATGCTATGTTGCATTTCTGTCTTCCCCATCATGCTAAAATTGAGTTTATTGACTATTGGTTTCTAAATGAAGAACTCAAGCAGTGGATATGAGTATAAGCACTTATTCATTCAGAAAGAAGAATGATTTCTCAGAGGGATACATGCAAGCCAGAAGAAAGGGAGGAAAAAGAGCATCATTAGAATGTGAAGAATAATCACTATACCAATTCTGCTGAATTAGATGTCATTTTCATCTGTATTTCTAA
>NW_026067919.1:8427865-8435157 GCF_014885135.2 Alexandromys fortis
ATATATAAAGATTTGTGTCCGCTAAAGAAAAAAGTGATCAATGATATCTTACAGGTTTTCCTTTAATTGGATAGCAAATTGTATCTCCCAAATGCTGTTATTTGTGAAGATGTCAATCGAAGGCTTTATCTGTGTTTGAGACTTACAGACCAGGTAATTACCATTTTCTATCTTTGAAAAGAGAAGTGTTAACATATATAAAAGAGGCATAAGGTTAATTGATATTTGGCAAATTAATGCTCTATTTATAATGCTTTCTTTAACAAATTGGACTACAACAGACCCACTTCTTGAACCTCACTTCTGTGCAGCTCTGCTTATTATTGAAGCCTATCATAGTTCTCGGGCTTTTTTCAATATCAGTTCATGAACCCAAGTGTAAGAGGGACCCAGAAGATTATAGGGTAAGGGTCCAATTTTAGTCTAAAATAATTAATGTGGACATTAAAATTTTGAAACACATAATTAAAAAAGGTAAACACGTAGGTTTATATTATAGTTATCATGTGTGGACATCTTTATGGAGTAAATTTTATCATTTATGCTCATTGGCAAATTATATGTTAGGCTTTATTGTACACATAATTTTGTATTGGCTTATTTTCTACACAAGCACTAACCAGGAACAACCCTACAAAGCTTCCAAGGTGACATGATATTACATCATTCAAGCTATCAATTCCATACATAGATTTACTGTTTTCTCTCACATGGATTCTTGAGGTGGGAGAGAAGCATGGAAGCTTCTCTTTGAGGAAAGATAAGGACACAGGGGGAGAGAGAGTGGGGAGAAAAGAGAGAAAAATAAGTGATAAATATGATCAAGGAACGTTTTATGAGAAAGTAGGAAGATTTTCAGACAAGTTGGTAAGCTGCAAGCTGATGGTAAAGTAGAAGAATCGGAATAAGAAAATATATAGAACCTATTTCAAAAAGATGAAGATAGAAAGAGCATGAGAAATTCCCAACGGTAGTAAGAGGATCTGAGATAAGCACAGAGAAAAAGATGGGTGATCAATAAAGAAGCCAAAAAAACACTCGTCATTGGCTCCCCAGTAGCGGCAAGTGACGGGGAAGCAAAGGACTCTTTCTAAAGGTGAGGTTCTAGTGAAGAGACTAGACACATATCTTCAGGGCAAGCCACAACCCTTACAAGCTTCTAAAAACTTACAAGTTTTGGTGAGACGGTGATTCCTGAGGTGTGTGGGTCATCAGTCAAGGGGCAGTCTTATCCTGTATCTGTGTGTGATGCTGTAGACAAGACCCAAGTAACGTCTTGAAGGTTAGCAAATTGTTTGAAACTGAGCCACAGTGGAGACCTAAGAACAGAAGAAAAAAAAAAAAACTGTAAGACAGAAAGACTTGATTAAATCTGCTTTAGCCCCAAGGTGAGAGACAACCCTGAAAGGCAGCTAGGGAGAGACAGAGAGCCCAGGCACTGATAAGTCAAGAACTACAGGTAACGAGAGGCTCAACTTGAGCACAGAGAAAGGTAGCCCTGCTTTCTGTTGCTGACGCAAATATCAAGACTGATGATAATGGTCTCACCAGCAATCTAGTTATTGGGTACATCAATACCTGGAGGCATTCATCTGTCATTCATTGCTATAGAACCTGAAAACTCTCAGGCTTTCCTGGCATACTGACACCTAAAAATACATCGCTCTGATAGAGTGATTAGCACTTAGCGGTTTTGAAAGTCTGAAGACAAGTTCCCTACTTATACATATCTCAGTGCTATGGTTGTGTGTCATTCTCTCGCTGTAATTGGGAGATAGCTTCCTACAGCTAGAGCATTAGACACTCCTGTGATGGAATATATATCTGGGAGTCAGACGTGCAGTGAGAACCTTCCTCTGATCAAAGACTACGGTGATAATATGACCAGAAGAAGCCCCTAGTAGGCAAAGAAGGAAAATGTTTGTGGCAGACATCAAATGAGAGTTCAGTAAAGTCCTGGCCAAGGAAAGGAAGAAAAGAGTTCACAGGATCAAGTGATTTTGCCACCTCCATGCATAAGACATGCTACTTTTTCCCCACTTGCACACATAAAACTTGCTACCTTTTTGCATAAAACACACTGCCAACATGCTATCTCCATGAATAAAACACACTACCTCCTTGCTGCATCCATTAAAAAAAAACTAAATCCTTGCTACCACCATGCACAAATCATGCTACCTCCAATTTTCAAGGGCTTGGAAGATATTTCACTATTTCATCTTTATTTTCTACAACCACTGTGCTTTCTGTACTTTTATTCTCAAACTTCTAGCTATAGCTTTGTTTAACCATATTTAAGAAAATGTTTTTATTTTCTGATTGTATCCATACAATCAGCTAACATTTTTTCATATTCTTTATTTTTGTACAATCGTTTATCTTTTCTATTTCTTTTCTTTTTAAACACCATGTTCTACCTTCCTATCATTTCCACTGCAATTTTACTGTTTTTTAATTTTTTATTATTTCTTTTATTTTGGAGATTATAATATAACTACATCATTTCCCCCTTTACTTTTCTCTCACCAAGCCTTCTCATATAGCTCTCCCTATTCTCTTTTAAATTAATGGTCTCTTTTTTCATCAATTGTTGTTACATGCATATAACAAAGTTTTCATGCTTTATCAAGGAAGATTCTCTTTGTAACAGATGGAGTAATTTGTACTTTTAATAATATTTTTATTGTTGCTATTGTTTTTAAAATATCATTGTTTTAAAAAATCCAAAGAAATAATGGCTCAGTGGCTAAAAAGAACTGTTATCAAACCTGATCTCTTGAGTTGGATCTTGGACCTACGTGTAGTAGGAGAAAACAGACTTCCCAAAATTTTGTGTGTTTTTGTTGTTGTTGTTTGTTTATTTTGTTTTGTCTACCACAAGAAAGAAAGAGAGAAGGAAGGAAATACAATAAATAACCATGTCTTGTCAGCAACCTGAAAAGCTAGGAAAACACAGAGCAACATATTTTAAGCCCCCAAAGTAATGAACTGCCAGCCGAGATTACTATTTTCAAAATAATATCTTTATAACATTGATGGAAAAATAGGCAGTTCAAGATAAGCTTAAACTAAGGCAATTCTTGACCAGTCCATCCTGTACTGATTAAATCACTTAAAGAAATCTTAACAGAGAAGGAAGAGAAAGAGATATAGTATCAACCCTAAGAACACACACACACACACAAAATAGATTTCATAAAAGAACAAATGAACAAGGGACACAAGCGAAGAATTCATTGTCCCCAACCCACTAACCAGCAATGCTAAATACTAATTAGAGTGAAATAAGAGAAACAAACAGTAATCCAAGAGAATCAGAAAACAACAATGAAAATAAGAATAAATAAATATCACTCAAGAACTATCTTACAAATGTATTACTACTTATATATCAAAATAGTTTTATATTTTATGGTGATTATTTTAAAATGTTTATGATGATTAGTGACATTATTTTAATAACTATCTTAATCATATCTAAATAATGAGAAATGTCTTAATAATTTTAACTTACCAACAAGGACTGGTTGATTGCATTTTAAGAATATATCCATCTGCTCAGGCAGATGCTAGCCAGCCATAGGCCAGCCAGTTTGGGCTGCTGTAGAGTTATGCCTGCATCTGTGGTCCTATCACAGCCAGGGTCTGTGTGAACATCCATGGCCCATGTTGCTACCAAAAGACACAAGGTTGCCCAGAATGGCCATATAGGTGTCCAAGGATCACTGCTGGAGCCAGCTGATCTGGTTGGCCTGTGCCACCACCTGGGGCCATAGTGTCATCTAGGCCTGAGCTGCCATATCTTGGTCCATGGCCCTATTGCAGTCAGGGTATGTTAATGTCCTTGGCTCCGTTGCCATCAAGGGGCATGCTGATTCCAGGGGTCTGACCCATTACTTGGGACCATATTGGTGTCTGAGGTCTGTGCTATTGATGGGGCTATGCCAATCTGGGAGGCCTTCATTGCCCCCTTGGGACCATGGTGACAACATCCAGACTGTGGCTGCTGCCGAGAACCATTTCTGGGTCTGTGGTCCTCCTGCAGCCAGGTTCTGTGTTGAAGTTCAGTCGTCATTGCCACTAGGACCCACATTGAGGCCAAGAGTCTGGGTCACAACCTGTGGCCCTTTCAGAGTCTGGGGGCCATTCTGCCACCAGGACCATAGTGTTTCCATCTAGGGCCATGGTGTCATCTGAGCTCTGAGCTGCTGCTGGGGGCCATGTCTGGGTCCGTGGCCCTATAGTGACCAGTGTCTAGGTTGAGGTCTGTGTCTTCTGTTGTGACCTAGGGCCATGTGGATGCTCAGGGTCAGATCAGCCACTTGAGTTCATGATGGTGTCTGAGGACCATATTGCAGCTGTGACCATACAAATCTGAGTGGCCTGTGCTGCCACCCAATGCCGCAGTGACATCTGTGCCAGAGCTGCAGCTGAGGGCCTTATCTGGGTGCTCCTACTGCATTCAGAGTCTGGGTTGATGTCTGAGGCTCCTGTTACCATGGAAGGCCCACGGTCTGGGGCCATGTTGATGTCTGAGGGCCATGCTGCCATGCCAATCTGAGTGTCCTCTACTGTTACCTGGGGCAATGGTGACATCTAGGATTGACTACTGCCAAGGATCAAATCGAGGCCAATGGTCCTATAGTGGCCAGGGTCTGTGTTGAAGCCAAGATCTGTGTTGTCACTAAAGGTCATAAGGAAGCCTTGGGTTGGGGCTACTGCCTGAGGCCTTAGTCATGTCCATCCAGGGACTATGCTCTGACCAGAATCATCCTGATCTGAGCTGCCAATGCTTCCAGCTTGGAGCCAGGAGGTCATTCAGACCCAAGGTGCTGCTGGGGGCTGTGTCTGGGTCCAGTGTAAAGTTTCAGTTGGGATCTGTATTGATGTCTGTGGCCTGTATCACCTCAGGGGACTATAGGAAATATGCATGATGAAATTACCATCAGCCGGTCTTAACTTTTACTGTCCCTGTGAAAGTTGGCCCTGCTTCTCGCTGGACATTGCAGCAAGAGAGCTGGCTCTGACCCTCATGGGAGAGCTGATGCCTATGTTCAGGACAGATAGCCCCACTCATTACAGAAGACCTAAAACTGACTCTGATGGCATAGACATAAAGGAGCTGGCTTTGTACCCTCGCCTGAGGCAGGTGGCCCCCGTGGTTCGGGATGACAAACTCACCTACCACTCAGGCCTGTAGCTGGTCCTTGGGTTGACCCATGGAGCTCATAAACCATACCCATAGGATCTCCATGATTCAGGGTAGCTTCTGGATATCCTGGAGGAGTTACAGGGAGAATCCAGTAATGATGGTGTTTCAGAAACCAGAAGCCTTGAAACAGACCAGTGACTCACTGCAATGAACCTTTGCTAGCAAAGCTGATCAGAAAAAAGGTATATGCTATGAGACACACTGCTTCCAGAGCCACCAGGATGAATGAAATGGTATTGGAGAGGCAGAAAAGATGGAGAAGTGAAGAGGATTTTGTTGTTTTGTTTTGTTCTTGTTTTTATTTGTTTGCTTGATTGCCTTATTTTGTTTTGTTTTGATTTTTTTTTTGAATTTTCTTTTGGGGACACTGTAGGGATGAGAGGAGGATATAGGGTGACTAAGAGGTGAGCATATTTAAGGTGCAAATAAAAAAACCTTTTTTATTTACACAGAAAAGGGGAGGTGATGTGGAGGTGATGTGTGATGTGAATATGTTTTATTGCCATTGGTTAATAAAGAAGCTGCTTTTGGTCCGTGGCTTAACAGAATAAAGCCAGTCTGGAAGAGATATGTAGAGAGAGAGAGAGAGTAGGCAGTGTCAGTGAGAAGTCATGTAGCCCTTCCAGAGGCAAATGCTGGATGGAAGCTTGCCGGTAAGCCACAGTCACATGGCAATATACAGATGAATCAAAATGGCTTAATTTAAGATATAAGAGTTAGCCAGAAATAAGCTTAAGTTATTGGCCAAACAGTGCTGCAAATAATATAGATTCTGTGTGTTTACTGTTGGACTAGGTGGAACAAAACTCTCCAACTACACAGGGTTTTTCTATATAACAGCCTTGCCTGTCCTAGAACTCACTCTATAACTCAGGCTGTATTCTAATACAGAGATCTGCCTGCATTTGCCTCCCAAGTGCTGAGTTTAAAGGTTGAGCCACCAATGCCTGGTGATGGAGGAGTTACTTTTATTTAATAAAGAAACTGCCTTGGCCCATTTGATAGGCCAACCCTTAGGTGGGTGGAGTAAACAGAACAGAATGCTGGGAGAAGGAAGCCGAGTCAGGGAGTCGCCATGATTCTCCCACTCCAGACAGATGCAGGTTAAGATCTTCCCTGGTAAGCCACCTCATGGGCTACACAGATTATTAGAAATGGGTTAGATCAATATGTAAGAGCTAGCCAATAAGAGGCTGGAACTAATGGGCCAGGCAGTGTTTAAAAGAATACAGTTTCCGTGTAATTATTTCGGGTAAAGCTAGCCGTGTGGGCGGCCGGGTGCCAGAAATGTAGCCCACCGCTCATCTTACAACAGCCTGGCTTAAATTTTCTTTCTGAAATCTGGCTATAGAATCACCGTATGAACCAGCTATGCCACTGCTACATTCATACCTGAAACAGACTTTGTCAATATTCTGAAGATTTACTTGTACAGCCATGTTTATTAGTGAACTCAGCTCAATTACCAGAAAATGAAACTAGCCCAGATGTCCACCAACAGATACGAATATTTAAAAAAGAGAGAATTTTATGTGAATAGATATGAAGTCATAGTATTTCCAGACAGGTGGGAGGCAATTGGAGATCATTACATTGGGTGAAATGAGCCAAACTCAGAAAGACAGTGTTTTCCCTTACATGCAAACCCTAGATTTGTGTGTGTTTGTGTGTGTGCATATATACACATGTGTGTGTATATATATATATGTATGTGTGTGTATGTGTGTGTGTGTCTGTGTGTGTGTCTGTGTGTGTATGTGAACATTTGTGAGTGTGTGATAAAAACAGAAGAGAAGCCATGAGAGGGGTAGAAGAGATGCTAGACGAGATGGGGAGGGAGCTAAAATAGAGAGGGAGAATGTGTGTAATATAAAATATGAAGATGGTGACTATTTGTGGTTGTGAAGAGGTTCAGCAAATTCGGAGCAAGAGTTCAGGAGAGAGGAAGGGGATGGTAAAGAATAAATATAGTCTGCAGTATATTATAAATATAGTCTGCATAATATATTATAAAAATAACAACAAATATAATAATAATAAATGAGATAATATAAGTAAAGATATTATTAGGAGTAAA
>NW_026067919.1:8437217-8468141 GCF_014885135.2 Alexandromys fortis
AGAGTTTGAAGTCAGGGATGGTAATGCCTCCAGAAGATCCTTTATTGTATAGGATTGTTTTGGCTATCCTGGGTTTTTTATTTTTCCATATAAAATTGATTATTGTCCTCTCAAGATCTGTGAAGAATTTTGATGGGACCTTGATGGGAATTGCATTGAATCTATAAATTGCCTTTGGTAGAATTGCCATTTTTACTATGTTGATCCTCCCAATCCAAGAGCAAGGGAGGTCCTTCCATTTTCTGGTATCCTCTTCAATTTCTTTCTTTAATGCTTTAAAGTTCTTGTCAAATAGATCTTTCACTTCCTTGGTTAGAGTTACCCCGACATAATGAATCTCTTTACTTTTGCATGTTAACTATAGAGATTAAGGTATAATTACATTACATACTTTTATAGTAATTTTACAATGGAAATTATTTCATACAATTGATACATGCTAATAAAATCTCATAAATAATTTAAGAGTTTATGAACATTTGTAAAAGGAAACAGATTGCATCAAGGGATCATCTAACCTGCTCTTATATTTTTATAAATGTTCCATTCAAAACTTCTGTGACTATTTTGTTTCTGAATTCAGATCAAAATGATCTTACCTCACCGTCTGCTAGTTGAATTTATGGATCAAAGATTCAGGGCAATGTTTAAAGTTCTTTTTAGAAACTTCCAATACTTTGAAAAGGTTGGAACATGTACTTTTACCTTCTATACTCAAAATGCAAAACAGCCATGGATTCACACAGAAAATAAGATTCTCTCCAGCCTTGACCTTGTGCGTCCACAGCAGATGCGCCCTTCACAGCCTAAGAAAATTCTTTTCTCCATTTTATTTTGCTCTGTAAAAACAAGAGTGACTTGATTTTTGATGTATAATGTAATTGCAGACAGAACCAGATTATGCAAAATATGGCTGTAACTATACCTTATGCAAGTAAGCCAAAGATATGGGGATAAAACCACAGGGGCTAGGGAAGCGACTGGCTTTGTAGCAGTTACGAGAGTCCAGGCACAAAGGGTCCCATCTTACCCCAGATCAGAGACTGGAGACCAAGATAGCCATACTTACACTCTCTAAAATGGCCCCTTTCCTTGCAATCAGCCCACTGCTTCCTGAAGCCTGTCTGAGTGCAGATATGCTCCTTGTCACACAGTTCACTGACGAATCGCATCAGTGTCAGAAGTGACAGTTTTTTTTATAAGAAACTACTTTCAAATTATCAAGGATTTTCAGAGAAGGAAAGATAATAGCTACATGGTGACTGCTTAGAGGCTGACACTGCCCAAAAAGCCACTTATCAGATCTGCACACATCTGCTCACAGTGCTTGTGTTTATTTGTGAACATAAGCTCACAGTGGACATGCGTGTGCACACATGTGCATCTATAGGCCATTATTTCCTTTCTTTATATTATTTTACTTTCTTTGTATATGGTGTTTTGCCTACATGTACATTCTTGTGTCATATGCTGGTCCGGTGCCCACAGATTTCAAAAGAAGGAGTTGGATTCCTTGGAACTAGAGTAACAAAGAATTGTTAGCTGCCATGTTGATGTTGGAACCTGCACAGAGGCTTCTGGGAGAATAGCCAGTGATCTTACCTGCTAGTCATCTCCTCAACCCCAAGATCATTATTTTCTGATAGTAGGATTCAAAAACTATTTCAGGGACAATGACAGCGACCTGCAGGCATGACTCTCAATATTTTCCCTCAATGTCCTCAGACCTAAAAAGAGAAGTACAAAGGAAAAGCAAGTCTATAATTTAAGCTTGAAGAACAGTGTGAAAGAACATAGAAAACGTTTGCAGCAACTCTGTAATTTAAACCAGAGAATTTACAATTAAATTCCTGGGAAATGGTCAGGGAGGGTGATGTTATGACTTTAAAATAATAAAACATATAATAAACCATTAGCATGTTAGACAATGGTATCAATAGTATTTCTGAACCTGAATTGGTAGACAAGTGATCATGGGAAAGAATGATTTATGATCTAGGCCCACGTGTGTCAAATATGATGACACTCCCACATCTGTCACCCTGTCACTTAGCAAGAAACAAGGCTGAGATGGGGCCCAAGTATCCTCTGATCCCAGAGGTCAGACTGTTTCTACTCTCTCCGACTTACACGTGTTCGTTCTCTGTATTTCACTAATGAGGAGGTAGAAAACCCTACACTGTTCATGATATTGACTTATTCTCAAGTCAAACATATTTTGTGAGCTTGTTTTTCTACAACCAAACTGAAACCTGTTCCTCAGTCCGCTAGCCCTTTTCTCTTCAACTCACACCTTTCAGGTCTTCAGTAGCTTTAAAAATTGAAGCGTCTTTCGTGAGAGACATATAATCATTAAGATGAAAGGCTTAAGGGACATTCTGAGTTTCTTGAGTCATGTACTCTTCGGGTCGACCTCAGAGTGACAGTGAGAAATGCAGTAGAAGGATGGGAGAAGGCGGCGCTGTCTGAGTTGTGTCTTCTTCAGGCTTCTTCTCCCCACCCCTACCCCCACCAGGCACTGGTCAAAATCCTCTCTCCGACTCCCTGGATTCTGTTTTTTAAGAGCCACTACTTAGACGGGCCCATCCGTCTACCTCCGAGTTCGAAGGAAGATTCGCATTACTGATTTTTCTTGCCATGAAACTTTTATTTTCAGGCCCAAGTAAATTGATGTTCATCTTCAATTCCCCGCATAATCTCCCAGGTGCACTCATTCTGAGGCGATGTGCTCGGCAAGACATACAGCTCCACTGTGGGCGAGATGGGATGTGGTTACTGAAATGAAATATAAAAGCCAAGAAGGAAAAATCGCCGTAGCACTCCCTCACCTCATTTCCAAGGGGTCAGCCTGGAATTTATCCTCCAAAGCATTCTCTTCAGCTTTAGCTCACCCCAGGGGCAAGCCTTCGATGGTGCTCCTCAGAGACACCAGAATTAATTTCCTAGAAATAATCACATTCTGCTTTATTATATTTATGTATTAATTTATTCACTCATTGAACAAACATTTATTGAGTGACCTTCCCAGACCAGGCACTAAGCCCAGTCACTTAAAGTCTAAAACACAGAATTGGGAAATTATAGATTCCATGCCATGGTGAGGGAGAAAGCAAGAAGTGTAAGAACCTTAGGCACCCAGAAGCCACCCTCGTTCTGCCTATAGGGTATCGGTTGAAGTTTGGCTGCTTGGGTACTTGGGATTCAGTCTTGCTGAGCAGGTAAAGAGGGCACATACAAAGCAAATGTGTCTGTCTGATCCATGAAAGATGAACAGGCATGTGTCAAAACACAGGTAGAAGCAGGTAGTCATGGGAGACCAGCTACAGGAAGCAAGGTGAGAGCCCAGGGCCACTTCACACAGAGGATTCCCCACAGCCCAGAGAGCCCTGTCTATATGGTAAAAGACCACTCTGGTAGAAGGTTTTAGGGCTCAATGTCCGCTAGTTCAAGGCTATTGTAAGTGGAAGCCATTAAATTTCAGATCCCGCAAGCTCCAGGGGAAGGCTCTGAATTCCCTATTTGAAGGAGAAAAACAAAGGTTAGGAGGAAAAAAGAATTTCTGTTATGATATGAGAGCTGAGCAAATAAATTAACCCTCTTGTACTTTGTTTACTAATCTACATATTGGAAATGATCTGGCCTTCTTTTATCAAATAAATGTCTTAGTGTAGAAAATGTCTTGTTTGCTGCCCCTGTGGAATTAAAGCGCCTTGTGCTATTTACCAAGATTCCTTTCCTGGGCCTTCCAAACTCACCACCTGTGTCAACCCTAAGATTGGGAGCAACTGAAGCCAAATGTCTGGCTAATGGCTTGGAAAACAGAGTCAGAGGGGAAGCCGAGAACTAGACTATGGCTGAGTGGCCCACAGTCCTCCAGCCCATTTCTCTGAGTGTTTGTCCAAAGCTTCTAAGGTGGCTTGGGAGAAGTTAAAGGTGGAGGGGTAAGGCTGGCTTGCTATATTCATTTCCGGCACCACAATTGGGCTGCGTGACGGTGGTACCCCAAAGTTGTTATTTAAAGCAGAAAGAAATACTTTTATTCTCGTAACAGTATGGATTCCAAGAATGGCCTCTGGGGAGCCTAGAAGAGGCAATAGCAGAGGTTATTGGAGAAAGCAGGTTCTTGCCTTATCTGTCCTCACTTCAGTGGCTCCGTTCATCTTCAAAGCGGACAGCTTATTCTTTAAATCATTCTTTCTATACTATGTTCATGATATTTCCCACACTCTCCTCTTCCTGCAGCCAAGCATCTCTTAGTCTCCCTGCTATTAAAACATCTATGAATGGGCTGCTAAAGTGCTTGCCATACTAGACTAAGAACCAGACAGGGCAGCAGGGTGGTGGTGGTGCATACCTTTAATCCCAGCACTCAGGAGGCAGAGGCAGGTGGATCTCTGTGAGTTTGAGGCCAGCCTAGTCTATAAGAGCTAGTTCCAGGACAGGCTCCAAAGCTACAGAGAAACTCTGTCTTGAAGAGAAAAAAAAAAAAGACAAACAAACAAACAAACGAAAAAGAACCAGACAGGGATCCCCAAAATACACATAAAAATTATGGCAGCATGTATCTCCAACCCCAAGCTGGAAAGCAAAGAGAGGAGGATCCTTTGGGCCCCCAATCAGACAAATTTAGATCGAGACCAAGAAAAGTACTTGTCTCGCAGAACAGTGTGGATGGCATTTAACGAACAACCTAAGTTTGACTGTTGACTTCCATAGGCATGAATAAACATTTCCATCCATTTACATATATATAAGCATACAACATCACCAAATACTTGTGGCTGTATTTAGGGCAACCCAAAGAATGCAGGCAATATCTCCATCTCTGTTATGCAACTTAACATCTATAAACATATGTGTGTGTATACATACATATACATGATTATTTACAGGAGCAAGTGCTTGTACTTGGACATCTATGGGAGACTGTTATTTAATGTGGGATACTCATTTAATTACTAATGCCTGAACCCAAGGCTGACTTAAACTAGGGTGAAGCAAGTCAGGCACCCAAAGCACATGGTTTAAGGAGGCCCTTGCTTCCAGGTACTTCAATAAATTTCACACTAAAATTGACATCTGTTTAAATTCCATGCAGTAACTATCTCACCTGTCCCTTGCCTTCTCTGAATCCAGTCTTGGAAAATTCCAGGGCTCTTGCAGGACACAGCAATGATAGAAGAGGGATGGCATGACTAACCAGTAGCCTTAAGGCAAAGTAACAAAACTCGGACTGGTTTCAGGAGCTGGACTGTGTGTGTGTGTGTGTGTGTGTGTGTGTGTGTGTGTGTGTAAAATAGTGATGCAGGTGGTGCATAGGAAGGATGAATAGAGCAACTGGGTGATAGATATCCCATAACTAAAACTGACACTGTACTCCAGTAACATCTCAGAGTAGAGCAGATTTTGCACACACCTAGGCAACTTTGCCTTTACTGGGGAAACTGATTCCTGACCAAACAGATAATGGAGCTTTTCAACCGAGATACCACTAAGAACCAAGCACCAGCCTCTCAGAAGCTAACGCACTGGGGGAAACACTGGGAAGACTAAAGAGTGGCTACAACCGAATCTCCTAGGAGAATAGGGTCTCAAAGAGAATGTGAAAAGCAGACAGTGTGTATTTTGTGGATACACTGAGGAACTAATTATGCTGCTCTGACTAGCCTGGAACTCACTGTGTAGACTAAGCTAGCAGAGGGCCATAGACATATACCAGCACAGTTGAACCTAGTGTCTCCTTTAGGGGGATTCATTGAATATCAATGTTACTTTTCTCCTGAATTATTTCAAAGAGCCAGAGATCGTTGGGGTCCCCGTTGTTCTAAGCTGTCTGTCTTTGGAAAACCTACCAGAGAGCAAACAATACCCAGACCCAGACCCACTTGTCCTCCCAACTGAAGCCTTCTCCTGCCCAACCCAAATCCCCCTTGTCCCTCCTCCTTCTCTGGCTCACACACTCTCAACCAAGAGGACAGTGACTCACACTAATTATACAGCAGCATTTTTTTTTCCTAACAGCAGCTGGGACTTTCTATTTATTTGCCAGCTATTTATAACTCACTTAGACAAGGCAGCCTCCCCCACCCCAAGTAAAATTTCTCTGGGGTGGATCTAGTTTTATCTAAATTGGCTGGACAGAGTTGCAAAGCATATATAATCCATATTGAAAGAGATAAGGTTCGCTCCCTGTACTGGATATAAAAATAACCAACATGCAAAATGAGCATGGATAGGGAAAAATTAATTTACTTCCCTGCTTAATTAGTAGATGCAAGATAAATGTATCTGCTTAGCTCCCTAATTATAATAATACTTAACAGTTATGTGAAGCTCTTCATCATCAAAAACACCACTCTCTCCTGACACTAAATCTTTGGTGTCTTTGGCACCCCTCTGTGAGCATCTTATCTAAATAGGAGAAAGACTATGGTGTTGGGGGTGGGGAGCAGAGGATTCAGAGAGAAGTACCAAGACTTTCCATTATCATTAAGTAAACTGTTCCATGTGGTCCTACTCTTCTGTCCCCAGAACCTGGGTGTCTGGGGACAATCTACAAGCCACAGGGGGAAGTTTGACAATGAGGCTCAGTGCTGTGAACATTTGCTCATCTGATTGGATAGCCAGGGCCTTTCTTCTAGGAATAGCAGAACAGAGGTGACCACAAGAAGACAGAGACCCTGGGTGCCTCCTTGAAGAAGTGAACATCAAATGGAGCCCTGCTGGCTACTGTCATTATGTTTGTTCATGGGACTTCTTAACCTAGTGATGTTCAGATAAGAATGTCTGCCTTTGCCTTTTTGCTGTAACGGTATCCAGCTCTCAACTTTACTCTTGTCAACCTGGAACTCCTGATGTGAATCCCGTATTTACTAGACACTAGAAATTTGACATCTCCAAATCCTGAGATCTCACAGTCCTTGCATCTTTAAACAAATAAATATTCAGCCTCAGAGTAGGGTTTGACATTCAATCCTTGGGAGTAAAGGAGGTGGTATGAGCTTAATTTCCCGGAGGGATGCATTTTGCCTTCCTTCGCTAGCCTCCCCCACAGGTTCCTCCTAGCTTAGTGCTTCCATCTTAGCCTGCCATGGACCAGAGCCAATTTATCTTCTTCTTTCTGTTCTTCTTTCTGTTCTTCTTCTTCTTCTTCTTCTTCTTCTTCTTCTTCTTCTTCTTCTTCTTCTTCTTCTTCTTCTTCTTCCTCCTCCTCCTCCTCCTCCTCCTTCTTCTTCTTCTTTTTCTTCTTCTTCTCCTCCTCCTCCTTCTCCTCCTCATCCTCCTTCTTTTTCATAAATTCAGGGACCTTATTCTTAACAAATATTGGAATCACATTATTATTATAAAAAAGAAACATTAAATTTAGCCAGCACTGTGTTTAGTGTCTGATAGACCATTAACATAATTTGTTTTAAAATGAAATATTCAAATCATTTGCTAAGGACTTATTTTTTGATGACTTTCAAAATGAAACATATACCCAAACAATGGTAAGAAGCCACAATTGTAGATCTTGTTTTTATTTTGTAACCCAGGATGGAGAAAGGGAGATCTCTCAAAGTGATTGCCACTGAAATTGCTGCTTTACTATACTTTTATTTCTCCATTATTTTTAAATAAACAATAGGTCATGTGCATTTTGTTTAAATTCAAATTTTTCAAAGATCAAAACTGCTATAATGTGATTAAAATGCTGACCCTTTTATGTGGCTGAAAGGCAATGCAATATTGAAACAGCTTTTGGAAAATGCACATCAGTGTGATGCAAAGGAAGTCTCTTTTTTACCACTGCATTCTATCTGCAACCAGAGAAAATTATAACTCATGATATTTCACAAGCCATTGCCCCATATTCTAATTCAATGTACATTTCTTCTTACAACATGTGGGTTCAGAAGAGGAGAAGGTAAAAATACATGCACATTGGCTACAGCGTTTCATAATTGCCTGGGAGTTAGGCATGTGTCCCCGTTCTACACATCAGAAATCTGTTCTCAAGTGCCCTGTCTGCTGCTACTTCGCTGCTACACACTTCTCATTTCTGCACAGGACTCCAGTTCAGAGCCCCCAGGATGGAAAAGGCCACCCTGAAAGACCCGGATTCAAGAAAGACAAACCAGAATGTTGTTAAGAAGTAATGAAGGCCACAGGATCAGAAGGATCAGACTCAACTTCATGGAATCCAGAGCTGG
The DNA here is from genome assembly GCF_014885135.2 of Alexandromys fortis. Taxonomy (NCBI): domain Eukaryota; kingdom Metazoa; phylum Chordata; class Mammalia; order Rodentia; family Cricetidae; genus Alexandromys; species Alexandromys fortis. The sequence goes on from NW_026067919.1 coordinate 8,445,410, forward strand.
TGTTTTAGGGTTTCTATTGCTGAGAAGAGACACTATGACCACAACAATTCTTATAAATGAAAACATTCAATTGAGATGGCAGCTTACAGCTCAGAAATTTAGTCTATTATCAGCATGGCTGGGAGCATTGTGGCATTGCAGCTGGAGAAGTAGCTGAGATTCCTACATCTTGCTGGCAACATGAAGTGTTGGGTGGTATCTTGAGTATACATAGGAAACCTCAAAACCCACCACACAGTGATACACTTACTCTAATAAAGATACATGCTCCAACAAAGTCACACTTCCTAGTAGTGCCACTCCTTATGAGATTATGGGGACCAATTACATTCAAACCACTGCAGCTGGCATGACAATGAACTCCTTACAAGCTAAGGTTTTCATTTTGTACTAAAAGGAAGATGTTGGCTTTCTTAGCTCCTAGAGAAAATGATTACCCTCTGAGAGAGAGAAAGCTGCCTACAAATAAAAGAGCAGGAAAGAAGGAGACTTGCCAACAATGTTGCAAGAAAAACACAACCAAATAATCGCTCTTCTCCAGGACAACCCTGAGTCTGAGATCCTCTGACTCCATGCCTCAGCTCAGCAATTCAGTCATTTTCAAACAGAGAGAGGCTAAAGCAAAGCCTGAGGAACAGCTTTGCAGCTGTGTATGTGTGCTTCTGTCCTGAAATGAGCCTAATCACAAGTATAGCCAGTGTAGGCTCTGTATCACACAGCTGTAGCTGGCACATTAACCATATGTTATTAGAGGTATAAATAGATTGCATTTTTTGAGTGGTGATTACTTGATTAATAAAAACAATGGAAAAGAAAAGAAACATATCCTATACAAACTGATAAAAAAATGACAGTAGGGAAGGATGCTCAGAGTGGGGTGGTCCAAGGTTTTCATAGAGAATGCCTATTTTCTTTTCATATTTTAAAAATCACGGTGTAATAGTAGTAGTATAATAAAAACTACCACTTTGTACTTTATATTTTCTTGGTGCATGCTACTTGTTTCCCCTACTTAATATGCACAAAATAGTTGTCATTTTTCCATCCCACCAAAGAGAACAAAGCACTGAAGACAGACGTGGTGTCCACAATCCCCAGTTAATAATTTCCTACTGAGTCTTAAGTCCTGGTACTTTTTTTTTTCTGAGACAGGGTTTCTCTGTGGCTTTAGAGCCTGTCCTGGAACTAGCTCTGTAGACCAGGCTGGTCTCGAACTCACAGAGATCCGCCTGCCTCTGCCTCCCGAGTGCTGGGATTAAAGGCATGCACCACCATCTCCCGGCAAGTCCTGGTACTTTTAACTACACTCACTGCCCAAAAATAACTAGCGAAACCTGTGGAGACCCAAAAATGTGAGCCTATTTTCACCTTGTCTGAAGGTCAGAGAGTTTGATCTTGCTCAGAGTTGTTGACAGTAAATGTGGCTACAGACCCTGAGATAAGGTGTAATTACTTGGTGTTTTGGACATTAAGATGGCCCACACAGGTAGATCCACTCCACCCCAACCACAGGTCCTTCTTTTGAAATAAAAGGTTTGTCCTAGGAAATGGCTGCCTTCGGGATACTTGGTCTAGGGTGGATTCACTGCCTAAAGAACAGAATGCTTTTCTTAAGGATTAATGACTTGTCGGTTCAAAGTATTGAAGCAAGTCACTGTTCTAGATGTCCTTTGCATCATGTTAAAGCAGCTCTTTGTTGGCTTCCCCTTTTTGTACTGGGGTATAAAGCATATGGAAAATAAACACAGATGAATTGAGCATTCAGTATTAACTGAGTTACCCTCCCTTTACTATTCTGTGTCTCTGTGATCCTTTCTTATCTCTGTTCCTCTTACTTAACATTTTTATAATCTGTGTGCTCCTACCCTGAGATGTACGAGCTCCCCACAGCTAGGATCACTGCAGAAGTCACCCCAAAACTGTGGCCTCCGACAGAAACCAGCACAAAAAGTGTTCAAGTATTGCATGCATCAATCTTTCTCATCACCACATGATAATCTCTGCATGGATCAAGTGGTCCTCTAGAGGAAGTACTCCCACTTTTGGTGGTGGAGGGCTTCTGCTCCTCTTCAGCATCCTCTCTGTCCCTGGCATGGGAGTACCTCAACCTGTCTTCTCTACTGTATACACCTGTGCCTGACATGGGAGCACCTTAGCCTGCCTTCTCTTCTGTGCACAACTGTGCCTGACATGGGAGCACCTCAGCCTGCCTTCTCCTCTGTGTACACCTGTGCCTGTCATGGGGGCACCTCAGCCTGCCTTCTCCTCTGTATACATGGAGCACTTCTCCTTCTCTAGTTTGTACACTGCTAAGTTACCTTCCAATTCCTATTTCACATTTATACCCTCGAGAAAGAAATCTCCGCCTGACTTTCTTCTGTACTGCTTACTTATCCATTCACATATCTGCCACCCCTGAAATTCTAGAAACCATTTGACCTTCATAACAACATCCTAAAGGTTAAAGACAAGCATACCTCTTTTTACAAGAACAAACCATCTGCTTTTCACTGGCATATGTTGTATTGATAAAGGGCCGCAGGCCTTTCTCTTTCCAAAACTTTCAAAACAGAAGGACTCTGTCCAAAATAGAAGTGTATGTTACACTGTTTCCATAAAAGAAGGAAACAAGAGGAACCTCGGAGCCACAAACATTCTATTTCCAAGTTCAGAGCAAACAAAAAATATGTCAGCCCAGAGGGGATAGATTTGGAGGGAAGGGGGAGCCAGATATGCAAACTTTATTCTATGTTTAAATCCAGCATATGGGCCATTCCTATTTTAGGACAATAAATACTGACTTCCATATTTTGATAATTAATTATATAAAAAAGAGCCAAGCTATATTTGAAGGTCCTGGTAGGCATCCCAGTTATCAATATTCAGGCCCAAGAGCCCATTTTTGTTGACAAATTTTGAGAAGTTCAGTTGGTGCCGCCCAAGTTCTCCTGTTATTTAGAAGCAGAGTTGCGATGAGGATCGAACATGTGCACTCACACCTCCCATGAATCTCATTTCCTGGCGTCTACTTTTAACAACTTGATATATCCCTTAGAAAGCTGCAACCTTCTAAATCCAGGACTGGTGGGAGACGCCTTGCAGGTGCTGAGCTGAGGGACATGTGATTCTGAAGGGTAGTGATGGTGGCAAGGCTTGTGAGCCCCAGTGCAGTGCTCTGTGGGGACTCAGTAAACTGGTGTTCATCATTAGTTGTTAGGTTATTAACTCAAAAGCCTGAAAAAATAAACCAATCATGCTTCCAGAGGTAAGAACGTATTCCTCTCCTTCCAACTTCCATGATGTTACTGGCTCTAGAACCGTCCTTCCAAGACAGATGATGACAGTGTCTAACCTCCTTTCTGATGATCATTCTTGACTCAGTTGCCCCCTCAATGACCATCACAGTTTTCCATTGATTTGAAGCTTGTCTCAAATTCATGCCCTTTGCCATACATAGGCCTTTGGCCCCAAGGTGTTCATGATTCACAAATATAATTCGTGAAAAGTGTATACTTTGGTATTTTCCCCTCTAACTAAATGTGACATGTCACAAAAATGCAAGGGTCAGTCAGGGCCACCTGCATCTTGTTCACTGTGATGGCTCCTCAAAATCTTCTTGTGTTGTATGGGAAGCACTGAGACCAAGTATAGAGTAGTGACGTGTTTGACTTTTATATATCTGGTTATACATAAAACTTTCATCCTCACCTCTCAACTTCCATTACTATCATTTTCTAGGATAGATTGTTGGGCTACATCCCCAACTCCTTGGCCTTGGGTGTCTACCTTTTGACCATGGTCATACTTCTTGGGGTCAGAAAAATGTTGTGGAATATTACGCTATGTAAAGATGTGCTACATTTGTTTATGCTCTGTTTATTTAATGATGTAAAGATGTATTGTTTTACCTGCCTAAAACACCTAATTGGTCTAATGAAAAGCTAAATGGCCAATAGCTAAGCAGAGGAGGGATGGGCATGGCTGATGGGCAGAAAGTATAAATAGGAGGAGGAATCTAGGCTCAAGAGAAAATGGAGAGAATAGGGGAGAAAGAGAGGGAGATTCCTGTGGCCAGACAGACAAACACAAAATAGGACACACAGAATGAACAAAAGGTAGAGAGCCCTGAAGAAAATGTAGATGAAGAGAAACCAGTTAATTTAAGTTACAAGAGCTAGTGGGGCAAGCATAATACAATTCTGAGTATTAATAACTAATAATGTCTCCATGTCATGATTTGGGAGCTGGTTGGTAGCCGAAAAGAAAGCATGTTCTTATTTGGGAAAACCTTAGTGTGAAGGATTCTTAGACTTCTCCGCTGTCTGTACAGGCAAATCACCATTTCTGTTCTGGATTTGATCCTATCCTTGGGATCCATATGACTGGACTTTTCTTCTTCATCCTATAAGAAGTAGCATTCTACTTATAGGATTATCCACTTCTCTGCAACATCTGCCTTGTTATGGCATATGGCTTCTCCTCTCTGCTACATCCCTGAAATTGTGATTTCCAAAAGCATTACAATTGATCTTGGAAACTAAACCTCTTTTGTATTTAAAATTTGAAGATTTATTTTTGAACTCAAGGACCAAAGGAAGGTGTGCTGAAAAAATGGCTTAAGAGAGTTTCTTGCTTTTCCAAATAGCCAGAATTTGTTTCCTAGTTTGAGTGGTTAACAACTTTCAGTAACTCCAAGTTCAGGAGAACCTCTGACCTCTGCGGCAAACTGTATTCATGTGCATGTGCTACACATAGATACACATACATACATATAACTAAAAAAATAAGGTGAAGATAACATTTTGATAAGAATTGATAGGCCCAGACACACACACATTCACACGACACCCACATACACACATCACACACAAACACAGAGACATACATATATACACCACAATATACATACACACACAAAGACATGTATATGCACATATACCACACACATACACACAAAGACACACCATATACATACATACCACACACATTGAGACACATAAGCACACAACACACACACACACACATTTCATCATTTGTTGGTAATATCTTGTTTCAGTTTTCGCACAGGTATTGAGATGATTATATTATTTCCTTTCTTTATTCTATTTGATGTAGTAAATTACATGATGGGGATTTTCAAATGTCAATTCCTGAAATAAAAGAGTGAACTTTTATTCACTCTTTTAATATAATAAAAGAGTTAAAAGGTACATTTACTTTTACATAACACTACATTTGCTTAATAGGTATTTAGAACGTTTTATGTCTATATTCCTCACACAGATGGCTCTTCTACACAAAGTCCTTGTCGGATTTGGATATCAATTTATGTTTATTTCATAAAACAAGTAAGAATGCATTGAAAATGTAGTCCACATGAAATCTTATGCACCAAAGGTTATAGTGGATTTGCTCACAATTTGAAAAGTAAGAAGCAACCAAGCTGTCTATCATTTGATGAATGATGACAGAGTAAAATATTATTCCACATCAAAAAGAAGCAAACCACTAACAGATGCATATTTATAAGCTAAAGGGACCAGTCTAAAATGTTTATGTACTGAATTATTTCAACTATATGACATTCTGGAAAAAAGAAAATGGTCACAGTAAAAGATGACCGTCGCCATCATATTCTGTACTAGGGAGGGATTGTGTATGAATATGTGTTACTCTGTCCAATGTTGTAAGATGGATATATGACATTGTACATTTATTCAAGCCCGTAGTACTGTATAAAGAATGAACCTTAATGTAAACTATGAATTTAGATGAATAAAAATGTATCATATCATTCTAACACATTGTTTTGGTTTATTTTCCTGTCACTGTATTAATTCTCTGACTAAAACTCCCTCTCACACTTAAAGGTACAGTTAAACCAAACAAGAAGGTCAAGGCAGCAGGAGCTCAAAAGCAGCCAGTCACATGGCAGCAGACGGCACAAGCGAGCCATGCATGTGTGCCAGTGCTCAGATCCCTTTCTCCATTTTACACAGTCCAGTTTTCCTGCCCAGGTAATCATGCTACCCACAGCAGGCAGATCTTCCCACCTCAATGAACATATCAAGATCACCCTGCATGTGCATGCCAAGAGGCCCATCTTCCTCCCTAGATCTGACCAAGTTGACACTTACTAACCATCACACATGTACAACACTAATCAGATTTTTAAATAAGGTACTGAGGAGCTCAGGTAGCATGTAGGATTGATGGATTTGCTGACACTTTTCGGTAAAGAAGAAATTTCTGTGAAAGTAGTCATTGACTTTAAACCATAAAACACTCGAATACACTTCACCAATGATTATATGAGAATGACAATAGGCACATAGAAACGTCTTGACATCAGGTAAATACAAAATAAAACAATAGTAAGGAATCAGTACTCATCAAAAGGATTTTTTTAAGGTGGCAAAGCAAAGATCTAGAAGTGAGGAACACATGGAGATGCCTTCTTACAAAGCTAATAGGAATGCGATCTATTATGGCTGCTACATAAAAAGTTTGCAGTTATTTAAACAAAGACAAATCTATAGCAAGATCCCACAGTCTCACATGGGGACTCTGATCTAGGACAATGTTTCTCAACAAATTGTTTGCTTCCAAATCTGTAGCAAGCCTTTTTTTTTAAGTTCTTTTAGTTACCTTGTCAATAAATTTAACACCAAAAAAGACTAATGCCTATTTAAATATCTGCTTCTGTACTTTATGCCAAAGAAGAATAGGATGTTTCACCCCTAAAACCAATGTTCCCCATTAGAAATAATATTTCCTTCATTGAAAATGTATACTCCAGAGAAATTAATTTTTTTTAAATTGGAAAAAACTGTCTTGGTAAACAACAATATTGCTTCTTTATTATGGGGATGGTAATAGTAAATGGAAATTTTTAAATGAATTAGAAATCAAGATGATGTCATGCAAACAAACCCCAAGATAACAATTCATAACAGACAATTCAACAAGAAGTATAAAAATTCTAGCGTCCAAAGCAATATGCAAGTAAAAATCCAAATGTAGCAAAGAAAAGTGATAACTGGAAATGAAAGAACTAACTAAAGATTTGACTTATACTTTTGTTTGTAGAAGATGATACTCAACATTCTAAGGCAAACACATTGCTAATGTGTCCATGTTTATAGCATGTATAACAGTCAAAATGTGTGAGAAAACTCTTACAGACGACGGTGAGAGGAGTCAGAGATAGAGCATAAATTAGTCCACGGAGGAAAGAAAATGTCAAATACTTAGAAACTAGCCAGAAAGTGTAATAATTGATTAAACAAACAGAAAACAGTGCTCTAACATGTATATATTAATTCAATCATAATGGTCATCATGTAATTGGTAAACATGAACTGTCTGGGATATCGAAATTGTTATATTAGATAAAAGAACAATACCCTGCTATCACTGTCTACAACAAAGTTCTAGTTTAAGTTATAAAATATCAATATGTAGTTTAAAATTTGCAGGTAAAAATGCATATCAAATAAAAAAAGAAAGACTCGATAGTGTAATGATATGCTGCAGCTGCAGTTCCCTGAGGGACACAGCAGGCCACTGTGGATGGTTTAGGGCAGCAGCGGTGGGAGACCATGGTGGGCCATGAGGGGCAGCTGGTCTCCCCCACCCAAGACCTCTGTGGGTCCCATGCAGATGAGAGGCAGGTGAGAGACTTGTCTCATGAGGAACTGAGGAGCCACAGTGGATGAGAGACACAGACAGATAGGCATGCCATGCAGAGAAAGTGGGCATTTATTTAGTGGATTATGGAGGGGAAAGGGGGAAAAGGGGGAAGAGCAGAGAGAGGGAAAGAGAAACAGAGGAGGGAGGAGAAAAGAAGCTACTTTTTCGGGAGAGAGATGGAAAAGAGAGAGCATAGGCTGGAAGCAGAAGGAAGATCCACTTGCCTTGGTAGAAGGGTGAGTGAATGGGGCTTATCTCTAAAAGGGACAGGACAGACCATTATGGGTAGCTATATAATTATACACTACGTGAGAACTTTCAATAAAAAATGGACCAATTTGTAATAGTGTGTGCATAAGATTATGGTTTAGTATGCACAATACATGTAAGTAGTGGAAGGGGGGTTAAGTCAGTTGTGCTGACAATGCTCTCACCAGAACTATAGACTGACAAGTATCAGAGATGAGGAACCTGAACCTCCTTTTGAAGGTTTGTCCAGCATAGTCAAATGACTCCCAAAATAATATAGCTAATCAGTGTAGTTCTTGGTTTCTTCTCAGAGATTGAAAGAACACATTTGGGATACATGACTCAGATTATTCACACCAGACATGACCTGAAAGTCCCTTTCCTACAGTCCAGCTCCCACAGTTCCAGAAAACATTATGCAAACTGCCAAGGGTGGGCAATTAAACAGTGCCACCCAGCTGCATCACCTATGAATCATGAGAAAGATCAACATGGCAAGATATTTATAAAGATTTAATAGATAGTACTCACATGTTAGTAGGAACCAACAGGTGTCTAATTGCACATAAGGCCCACTCAGTGGGAGAGAAATCAGGCCTGGTACTGGAAACTTAGCGAGCTTCCCAGAGCTCTGAGGTTACTGACCTTAGAAAAGGACCTGCTACCACTACTTGGCTAGAACAGCATTAATTCCTTACTATATTCTGAAACTCATCCTTAAGAACACAGGTAAGTGTCATTACCATCCTTCATCAAGGAAGTTTCTTTTTGCAGCAAATGGAAACTATCACATAAAACCAAAATGAGACACAATGCAAAGATCAATGAATTCTAGGTATCCTATCCTGAACAGATAGATCTACATCACAGCTTCTGTATCTATGACTCAGGGAACATCAAGGAAGAGAGGTATGAAAGATTGTAAGAATGAGAATAATCAGTCTCTCTTAGAAATGACTTCAAAAACAAGACTGGAACAATATCAATACCAATGGACATTTCAACAAGAAAGGGAAAATTTTCTTGGGGTTCCACCTACAGACAAGAACTATAGGCAACTAGGCAACTATCAACTTCTGGGAGGAGAACTAGCCTTTCTTAAGGATCATCCCCTTATTTGTTGTATAATAAAGACTTGTCAGCCTTGAAGCCATGTACAGAAAAACAACAAAAAGATATAGATAGATATAGATATCGATATCGATATCGATATAGATATAGGTATAGGTATAGGTATAGGGATAGGGATAGGGATAGGGATAGGGATAGAGATAGAGATAGAGATAGAGATAGAGATAGAGATAGAGATAGAGATAGAGATAGAGATAGAGATATATTCCTCCTGTGTTGTTATATGTATATATGCATATATACATATATGTATATATAAATATATTCCTCATATACCCCATATAAAAATATAGTAAAAGAAAGAGTTTTGGAACATAGGAGGGGTGTTCAGGTGAGGGTAAGATTTGATGGAGGAATATGATAGAGAAGTAATATAGTTCTGTCTCAATTAAAAACACATTTATAAAAGTCTTTTGCACATGAACACTAGCAGGATAAACTATGTCCAGTTAAAGGCATGTTTAAAATCCTATTTTCTAACCGAGTGGTAACCATGTTAGCATCATGACAACATGCTCACACATTTGTGGTAATACTGGTGCAGATATATTTATTTTTCTACTGGATGTATGAAGCTCAGCATGCAGAACTTTGCAGCAAATACAGTAAATGGCCATGCTACTGGCTTAGGCTTTGCTGTGCTGCACTTTTTAATATCACTGTATCCTCCTTCTACTAAAACATATTAATACGAAACAATGTGCAGTTATATCAGCATCAGTCTCAAATATTTCATATTTTCAAGTGTCTTAACTGCTCAAAAAGCCACATGGAGAGTCTGACTTTGTCAAGAAAGATGTTGAAATTTCTACTTTTGTCTTGCAGAGAATATATCCCTATTTTTATGCAACATATGACTTATTAATTTCACAAAATAAAAATTTTAAACATGGAGTATTTCCAGAGACAAAGATGGAAACTAATGAGTGATAAAACATATTTTTTCTCTGAGAAGGCAGGTTACTCCCAGATGTGTCTACATATAACAGAGATTCAAACTGCAGCCATCCTTCTGTAGCTACAGGAAATCACAGAATCCCCTACAAATCCATGGTGTGACTGCTCAAGGCTCTGATGTAAAATTCTGCCTTCTGCGGATGGGTGCAGACCTGCCCATATACAGTCATCATTATCATCTGACTTCTTAGATTCCCCAGCACAGTGTAAGCGCTGTGTAAATAGTTGTCCTGCATTGTAGAGAGAATAGTAGTGACAAGAAAGTAGTGCATGTCTAAGAAGGACAATTGTCCAGTACCCGCCTTTGGATCTACAGAGACAGAACTGGTCTGGGGATCTGAGTGTGTCTGAGAGGAACCTGCATCTGAAATGATAGAAAAATATAAGATTAAAGCTGGAGATTTACACATTACTGCCTCAACTGATAACACAATAGGGTGGAGAATCAATATGTCTCAGAGACCTAAGATACAATGTAGACTTTGATAAAAGAGTTTCATTGTATCGCAAAAATACAGCTTAGCCTCACTACAGTTGTGAACTAACTGACCATTACCTCTGAGAAGCATTGATTCTTAACTAGACAATCATAAAGTCAGAAAAAAAAGTTTCTGATACATAAAAATGTTTCTCAGAGAAGTGATTATTCCTTTTGAAACGACTTCATATAATAACAGGAAAGTGGTTTTTGAATGTCTCCAATTACTTTGCCAGACTCCCCACTCCTTCCCTGTGGGCTGGAGGTGATAAGTCACATTTAATAGAATCAGGAAAGGGGAAAACTATCACTTTAAAATACAGAATCAAAGCAGACATGAACTCTACCCAGTGATCAAGGTTAACATCGCCTGTCACATTGACATTGCATCTTCTGATCATAATGTGACACAAAATGCCATCACCTCTTTGGTGCTCTTCCCCAAAATGTCTAGTGGATCTAAGCACATCAAAAAGCATAAACCAGAGGTTTTACAAACTACCTGACCAACACATGTTGACAGTGGCAAGGTCATTATGGCAAGTAATAAATGAGGGATCATCACATTTAAACTAAAGATTCATGACAACTGAATGTAATTCACTGTAGTGGAAGGTAGACATGAATAAAGTCTATGGGTTAGCAGTTGGCATTGCCCTTGTGTCAGTAGCGTGAAGACCGTGGGAGGATTATGACATGTCATGAAGAAAAGTGCTGGCATTCACTAAGAAACTTTGCTAAGATTCTATAAGCCAATATGAAATAATGACTAGACTACATTTGAAAAGTTTTGTTACATTTGCTCATGCTAGGCTAAAAATATTCTTATAAAGAATTATCATCTATAAATTTGAAATCAGCACAAAATAATGAAATCACATAGTCTAATAATATTCTGAGTTGGAAATAAAGATTCTCTGGCTGAAGATTTGCTTTGTCTTCACAGGCTTGGTTTCTACTAGCTTTAGTCAGTCCTAGTATTTTCCACGTTTACAGAACATAGAAATTCTCTTATCAGTTTCTCTTCGGTAACATCCAAACTGAGGGTCATTCGGCTTCTTAAACATTTTACCTGCCCAGATAGAGGTTGGTTCCTGTAAAGGTAAATCATGGGTCTCACAAAGTTAAAAATCAAAATCGAGTCTTGCAGTAATTTTTATATTTTATGTTATATTTCTGCTTTAAAATAAGATTATAATTCTCTCTTAAATCTTCCAGTAGCCATTCTCTATGTAGTAATTCATTATATATGTGAGACAAAAAATCTCACTGTGGCAATTTTGTTTCATACTATGGCAAAGAACTATATAGTCCACAGTTTAAATAGTACTACACACATATGCATGTACACACACACACACACACACACACACACACACACACACATAAATACACCTTTTGGTTTGCTTGTAGTTTATCCCACAATGTTTCCCAATGCATGTAGACAAATTCAGAAGTAAATTTGTGTCTCCATTTCTGAGTCTGGCAGGATCCCAAACCGCCAGTACCACAGTAGTATGAATGAGCTCTTCTCAAAATCTGTTATATTGAAAAAACGTTCCCTCAAAAGGATCCTAGATCAAATTAACATGGAAAAATGCTTCAATCTATTTTCCTTTCTTGAAGGTGCCAAAACATATTATTGTCCGTGAAAAAAAATCTAATAGAAAAGACAGTTTCTTAATAAAAGAGATAACCAAATTATTTCTCAATCGATTCCTATTAATTATGGATCCACTTTGGAAAAAATGTGCTGCAATAAACAAAATTGCACTCATGAAACCAAATCTGAATGCTTTTATTCTAGGCTGACTCCAACCCTCGATGGATAGTCGAGGCATGAGACGCTTCTGAACCTGCAGTTGTATGGACAAACAGAGGGGATAACCAGCTAAATAAGGAATGAAAGAAAGGGAGGGAGAGGAAGGAAAGGGAAGAACTAATACTTTGACATAGTCTAACATGAGGAGTGGAAGACAATGAAAAGAAGGAAGACACAAAAGAATAGAATCAAGCATTTGAGCAATGTCTTAATGAAGATTATAGATTTCAATATTCAATATTTGCTTAACATTTTGTTGTATCTTTTCTGTATGAACTTTTTTTGTATTTCTGCAGAATTGATTACTTTTTAAGGCTTATTTTTGTTCTTTACTAATATCTGTATTTCTTGGTATCTACATTTTACTCATGTAATCTCTAAGTTGTAATAAAATTTCACATTCAAAATTATATCACAGATGTTTAATGGTGGCCTAATTCAACATGGGCAATCAGTAAATTAGGCCTCATCTCAAAGAAGTCTATAATAGCTCCTCATTTAGAGTTAAATATTACAGAAAACTAGAATAATAAAAGTAAGTTTACTGTGTTAAAATGCTGATAATAATATATAACGTTACATTTTAAATATTTAAGAACATAAAAAAACGAGCTTAAAAACACTAATGCCAAGAGGAAAGAAGAACACAAGTGACGTGAAGGGCAAAGGGAAAAAGGAAATGAAGATGTTAGTGAGGAGATGAATACAAGGACAGAGAAGAAAGGTGTGGGAAGAAAACCGACAGTAAAGGGGTTGAGAAAAGTTATTTGTTAACTTGTATTTTTATAAGTATCATATATACATATATACTATAGTGTGCGTGCATGTGAATAAAAGTTTAATTGTACTTATCCTACATAAGAGATAGTATCTATCCTAGAAGATAGAGTTTGTCAAATAAAAATCCCAGTGTGAAATACTCTCCTTGGATCCGGGGTATACTGAAGATGTAGCCGACTGCTTTTGCTCTTAGTGGTCTTCATGAACTTGATAGTAAGACCTTATTGATGAAGACACCACAGACTTTGGCCGCAGAATATGGAGAAATCAAGCTACTAGGGACCTGGAGCTTCTTCCCTCACAAACTAGCTTTCATAGTACTTGTAGGTGTTAGGAAGGGCATGGGGGGGGAAAGTCTTCAGTAGTCATACCCAGTTATGAATAGTATGAGCTACAATAATTACCAGACTGGAAAGATGTTTATGGGTGCAATAGTGGCATGGATGGTTAAGGGAGTAACCAACTCCCTTGTGAGTAGATTTAAGACTCAACTCAAAATGGGAGAAAACCCATGTCTGGGACTATAAAACTAGCTAAGAATACATGGTGTAGAAATTGCTCTTAGACCCTAGAGTGAAGATACTGTTCTTGTTTTGTTTTGTTTTGTTAAATGGACACAGTGTTAAACTTTCAACTCAATTTGAATATTTCCAACCAGGGATTGGCTAAGCTCTCAGCCCTCATCAGAGACATTTCTCTGTGCACCCAGTTATGGTTAATGCAGAAACTGACAACTGTCTTGAATACAGAGAATAAGGGCCTGTGGAGTGTTCGGATGAAATGGGGCATCAATATATAACATTTTCTCCTTACAGGGTTAAGAACAGGAAGAGAAGAAGACTGTAAGAGGCAGAGGTCACTGAGAACCAGAGTGAAACAATGTTGAGAACGTAACAGGACTCCTGTGCCCATGACCTCTTAGCAACCTTGGTAGCCTCCATAAGATTAAGCTGGTTAACAATGGGAGAGAGTATCAAATGTTCCACTGTCGGGCAGGAGGGTATTAGTTTGTTTCCAGCTGCTAAGCTCTGAAATAATCACACAGAAACCATATTATTTACAATACTGTTTGGCCAATAGTTTAAACATATTTCTAACTTGCTCTTAGATCCTAAACTAACCCATCTCCATTAATTTGTGCATCACTATGAGACCATGGCTTTACTATAAAGTTTCTGCAGTCTCCAGCAGAGGCATCTGTCCCTGGTGGCTACATGGCTTCTCCCTGACTCTGCCTACCCTCTCCTCCCCTATATGCTTAGAACTCCCACCTTTCCCTATTCTTCTAAGCCATTGGCCGAAACAGATTTATTCATTAACCAATAAAAGCAACAAATAGACAGAAGAACTTTCTACACCACTCCACCACTACCTAAAAATTTATTGATAGTTTATGGCTGCTAGGGCATGGGGTAGAGCAATAACTTTAAGGATATGTGCACTGTCGGGCAAGTCATCCTCTGGTGGATGACCCCACACCTGTGAGACTATTATGGGAAACCCAAAGTGGACTCAGTAGGTTACATAGAGGGAAAAGGAGGACACAGAGTTGGAAATATTGTATGGGAGAGGTGAGGAGAACATTGAGGAGGGAGCAGGAGGCGATATAAGGAGTGAATGTGATAAATAAAATAAATTATATTCCTGTTTGAAATTCTCAAAGATTAATTCAAACATTACACTTGTTTTAAGAGTAAGGATGATAGAGGCATGGAGATGTAGCTCAATGGCAGAGTGCTAGCCTTGCATATATAGGGCTTTGAGTTTAATGTCTAATACTAAAATAGTAGTAGTAATAATAATTATAATGATACCGAAACTGGTTAAAATGAAGTATAGGACCATGAAATTTTGTGCTTTGAAAGGTATTCAAACACAAAATCAGAATAAAACTAGAGAAACCTGAAAAAAAGTGAAAGGGAAGAAAGGAGATGAAACAGGAACTTCCAAAAAATGCTTAATTGAAAACAAACAGAACAGATGGCATATCTATATTTGTCCCTTCATAGAACAGATCAGTTTCACAAAACATTAATCTAGATGGCAACATCATTACAAAGTGACATGGAAAAACTGATAACAGAGAACATGCAAGGCAAGTGAGGAATGCATTAAGGGATGAGGCAAGTAAGGCCTCAGGCCTCACCAATGATAAACATGAGCCCTTGCGAAGACTCGGCAGCAGGAAATCTCCACACAACAAAACACAATTTAATACTCAAGAATGAATAAAACAAACCACTTTAATTTGCCAGAGAAGATTCTAAAAGCCATATATCAAATTATAGTAGCAGCATTCAAATAGAAATCTACAAATCAATGTCTATAGATTTAGAAATCCTCAATTATTTAATAAAAGTAAATGACTGAGTTGGGGTTGTTAGAGTACCTGTCTAGAGTTCACAGGGCTCTGGCTTTGGTCCATTGTACCACATAAAACAGGCATGGTGACGAGGGAGGGGGACTTGAGTGGGGGAGGGGGAGGGAAATGGGAGGCGGCGGTGGGGAAGAGACAGAAATCTTTAATAAATAAATAAACTAATTTAAAAAAACCAGGCATGGTGGTATGCCCCTGTAACCCAAGCACTCTGAAAGTTGAAGCAAGAGAATCAGAAGTTCACATTGCTCTCCACTACATAGACTGGTCTACATGAAACCACCCCTTTCATTAAATATCACAGGCTTTACTGTCACAGAACATCAGATCAATGTGTCAATGAAGGAGAACAGAACAAAATAAAACTGATTTCAAGAAAAAAAAAGCTTCCTGATATTATTATAAAACTCAGAAAGTTGGCATCTACTAAAAATTACTATTTAAGGCAACAGTTAACAGTAAAGCAAGGGAATTCCTCCTGTAAACACCAGAAACCAAATAAGGATGGTGCTATTCTCACCAAGAATTTATTTCATTGGACTAGAACATGTGCACGCTAGCCAAGCACACTATCACCCAGCTGCACCCCAAGGATTATTCTTGTGCATATATTCACACATGTATAGCATTATGACATTAAGAAACTGCACCTCTATGAGTTTTACAGATGATAAAAATTGGCACATGACTTCCTTAAAGTCTGGTGATCTTGGTTTTAAACACAAGCTTCACTAGGGTCTGGTTCTATCATTTTTAGTAAGAAAAAAATAAGTGGAAAAAAGAGGCAATGCATAATATAAGTAGTATAAATTATAAACATTATAATAAAGCAATGAAGACAATTTCACTTTTATCAGTAATCAAAGAAGTGTTTGCAAAGACAATAAATATATTTTAAATTTATTAAATGGAGAAATACAAAGAAGGAAATAAGCAATCTTTAGAAGAACAAAAAAAATAGTTTCTTTCGTATGTTAAAGGTAGCAATAAAAAATGAGAACAAAACACTTCATAGATCAAAATTTCATTGTATATTAGGAGTCACTAGTTTTTGTTTCCAGAAAGGATTAAAGAAATTGTCCATTACAAGAAGACACTGTTACAATGAATAGTTTACTGTGTGGTGGTTTCCCAATCACGAAGGACAGGAAGTTGCCTGTTGTTTTGACAGTAGTAGAATGCTTCAGTAAGCCCCAGTTGAACCACTGAACCTAAACTATATATAACTAAAACAAAACAAACACATAAGAATGCCGATATACACTGATTGTAATTGAAAGACACAGAGAAGTTGAAAAGTGAACAGAGGTTAAGAGCTGAAAGACAGAGACCCCAAGAACAATGGCAATGGGTTTTTGATCCTACTGCACCTATTGGTTTTGTGGATGCTCACCTTACTAGACCTGGATGGAGGTGGGTGGTCCTTGGACTTCCCACAGGGCAGGGAACCCTGATTGCTCTTTGGGCTGACGAGGGAGGGGGACTTGGTTGGGGGAGGGGGAGGGAAAGGGGAGGCAGCGGTGGGGAAGAGACAGAAATCTTAAATAAATAAATAAATAAATAAATAAATAAATAAATAAATAAATAAATAAAGAGCTGAAAGACAAGGAAGCAAACATTAGCAGTTCAATTAAAAGCACATCAATACTGACCCTAAAGGGGATCTCTGTTGCAAAACTAGAATGAGTCCATATTTTTTTAATCAATGGCTCTGATTGGGCTTTAACACCAGATTTTCTAAATTATGTTAATGTGCAGGGTCTAAGGAGTTATCTCATCAGTACAGAGCACGTGAAACAAGATTAAGGACCTAAGTTCAATTCTCAGAATTATAAAAAATAAATCTCAGCATGTGGATATGTGCCTATAATTCTGGTGCTGGTCAAGAAGAGACACAAGCCAGTCAACCTAGTTCTGTAGGCAGGTTCCAGATCTATGTGAGTATGTGAGTGTCTGTCTGAAGAAATAAAGAAGAAAGCATCCTGAGGAGCACAACTAGAGACTAACCTCTAACCTTTAGGTTACACACACACAAGAGAGAGAGATAAAGAGAGAGAGAAAGAGAGAGATAAAGAGAGAGAGGAGAGAGAGAGAGAGAGAGAGAGAGAGAGAGAGAGAGAGAGAGAGAGAGAGAGAAGCTGGAACTTCAGAGTAGACTCTACAAGTAGAAATACACAGAAAGGCATTTCTGAAGTTGTTTCCTGGAGTGAAAGGCTTTATTGGGCTGTGGTCGATGGTACTGAAATCATATGGATTGATAGGAACATTACCTATATGCATGTGTTTGTCTGTGACAGTGTGCTCATATGCAGCATGTGTGCACTCAGGTGTAGGTGTGTGCATGGATCCATGTGTCTTATTAAACAGAATACAGACCTTGAGCTTCTGGGCAAATGAATTCCAGTGCTTTGGGATGATGTACATACAATTCTGGTTTGTAGCCACAAGGTAATAGCAATAGTATATTAGTTTCAAAGATTTTTATTATAAGCATTCTAACAGTGGTGTTTCCTTTCTGGTGTCCTAATGCCACATTGTAAGTCCTCCCAATTTTTATTGTGCTTATAAACCTAAAATTTGAATAAGGTTTAAGAATGGCCAGTTCCTATAGTCATCACCTATTATTCTTATGGGAATGTAACATATATAGGATATACATACTCTCTTCAGATGAAGACCTTAGGCATCCTTGGTCATGTGTTATGCATCAATAACGACTACAGTTCTTCATCTTCTCTCCAGATGACACCTTCACATTGTCTTTGTCTATAAGCTAATTCAGGCATTTTCTCAAAACATTTGTTTACCCACAGACAATAAGTGTTGCAAGCAGGCAGACATAAAGAAAGCATCAATTACCAGCACTGCTTTCTGTGGTCCAGCCTGGAGTCACAGTGTCACTCTTAATTATTTTTGAGTGGGCAGATATGAAAAGTATACCTGCATCCTGGGAATAGAACATAAACCTTCATCTCTTAATGGAAAAGTCTAATGTCAAAATGTAAGAAAAACTCTTGGGATGAGACACACAACAGTACTTCCATCTTGGAAAATATCATAGGACACAAATCATCATCTGAGCACAATAATTCTTATACCCAAATACATTCATCTCTCCCGAGAGCCTCAAGTCTCATCTTAAGTATCATTTTGCTACAAGAATGATCTTCAGTTGCATTGATTTTCTTGAAAATACCATAACTTCATTCTTCTTCAGTCAAATAAAAATCTCGTGTATGTGTATGTGTGTGTATATATATGTGTGTGTGTATATATATACATATATCATATATATGTGATATATATATCACATCTTCTCTAGCCCTTCTTTTGTTTACAGATACTTCGGCTTATCTTGTTAATTTGACATTGTGTACTGTAGAAAAAATGTGTATGTTTTGCTTGGTATGTTTGCTTGGAGATCCTCTGATGTATCCAGTGTGGTATGGCTGAATTGTACGGCAATTGTGATTTCCATAGAGACTAGATTGATTTACATTTTCACAAGTCATGTGTAAGAATTCCTTTCATCCCTACATTTTACCCACACATGTTATTATTTTTCTTAATGATTCTAACTAGATGAGGAAGAAACCCATCACTTCACACTTTAATTATATTCTAAATGTTATTACATTTTCCATACAATATAGTTTAATCATATTCTAACCTCCTCAAACTTTTCCATGATCCTTCCTATCTCCTGAAGCACCCAATATCATGTTTTTTTCTCTCTCACGCAAAAAAGAAAAGATAAAACATCAAGAGTTGTGAAAATAAAAACAGTCAACAAAAAACAAGACAAAGTAAATATTAAACAGAAAGTGCACAAAATCACATGGAGTATGTTCTGTGTTGAACATAGGGCATTTCTTGGATTATAAAGACACACAATGGCATTTAGTAGAGAAAATTTATGCTCAATTCCCCAGCAGGAATGGCTTACAGACAGCTTCTCGGGTAGGTAAAGGACTTTATGCTGATGTTCCATATCAATGCTGGGATTCTGTCTGGCTTCTACCTGTGCAGATCTTGTTCATGTTGTCACAGTCTTATATGTAAATATGTCTTATTGTGACTGGAAGACAATTTTCTTAGTGTCATCCACTACCTCTGGCTCTTATAATCATTCCAACTCCTCTTTCACATAGATCCCTGAACATTGAGATGAGAGATTTGATGACAATATCCCATTTAGGAGTGAGTGCTCAAAAGTCTCTCACTCCCCGCACATTGTACTTTTATGTATCTCTTTGCTAATTGTCATCTACTGATAGAATTTTCTTCAAAGGTTGAGTGTTATGTGGATAGTAATATGTCATTGGGAGTCATGTTATTACTCCTTGAGCAGCATAATAGAAGTATGATGTGGGATTTCCCTCTGTATGCTGTGAATGTGTTTTGTTAATGAATAAAACTGCTTTGGTCCTATAGCAGGGCAGACTAGAGGCAGGTGGAAAAACTAAGCACAATGCTAGGAGAAAGTACGCAAAGTCAGGGAGATGCCATGTAGCTGCCAGAGAAGACAGACATGCCCTGGAAATTTACCAGTAAATCACAAGCCTCGTAGTAAAATATAAAATAATGGAAATTTAAGACAAAAGAGTTAGCTATCAATATGCATAAGTTATTGGCCAAACAGTGTTTTAAGTAATATAGTTTCTGTGTGATTATTTGGGGTCTGAGTAGCCAGGAATGAACCAACAGCCTTCGCTAACAGATTGGCACACCAGTGTGTGCCAGCTAAATCCACATAAAACCTGAGAGGGCTTGTAAAGAAATTATAGACAGAAAAAAAACAAAGTTTAGCCACATTTCTTTTTCAGATGGGCTCTGTTTGCTGGCGGGAGACACTGCTCTTTTAAGAGAGATTTTCCTGATTTAGCGTTAGCAACAAAACAAAACAGAATAAAAAACTACGTGGCTTCTTTAAAAAAACAGTGGATTCCTGGTTTGCCAGCACAAAGGGCTCTGACTCTTCCAGCTAGGGAACATTTGGAGCATTTAAGTGGGGTTTGTGAGCAGCAGGTTATAAATTTCTTAATGGTGACAGAGACCCACTGTGACCCTGATTCTGGGGTGGAGAGAATAGCTCTCAACGGAAGTGAACATGCTTCCACAATGTTGCATGGGGTCTTTGATGGAATTGAAGAATAGATAGAGTTACAGTTTTCCTTAGTTACAATAAAAGATAAAAAAATATTGTAGCTGGAATTCTTGTTTGATAACTTTTGTTGTAAGTAATCTTGCTCTGTTAAAGTTAAAACCTTCCTTTTATTTAAACAGAAAAGTGGAAATGGTGTGGAAAATCTTTCTGTATATATGTCGCTTTTATTGGTTAATGAATAAAGCTGTTTTCGGGCAATGGCTTACAGAGTAAAGCCAGGCAAGAAATCAAAACAGAGATGTAGAGAGAGAGTAGGCAGGGTCAGGGAGAAGCTATGTAGCTGCCATAGGAGACAGATGCCACTGCCACAGCCTGCTGAACTTTGCTGGTAGGCCACAACCTCATGTTGATGCACGGATTAATGGAGATGGCTTAGTTTAGGATATAAGAGCTAGTTGAAAATACATTTAAGCTATTGGCCAAAGAATATTGGAAATAATATTATTTCTGTATGATTATTTTGGGACTGAGCAGCTGGGAATAGCCTCTGCCAACAGAAGTAGATTTCCCTTGGGGCATATGATCTACCCCATCGCAGGTTCTTGGTCATTATGCCAATATTTTTTAAAGAATTGTTAAAGATGCAGGTTCTAAGTAATTGAATCATTTCTGGTTGTTAACAAGGGCACCTTAGGTAAAGTCTCTTAAGGAATAAAGAATTTCTTGAAGTCTTACAGCTTATGAATTGAGAGAAAAGTTATGTCAACATGTCTACTGAATACTCAATAGTAGCAAATGTATCTGTTAGCTATGACTCTTCCTATACAAAGATGAGAAAACTGCAAAGTAGGCAATAGCTCCATTCTCTGATAATTCAGAAAACCAGGAGACAATGTAGAATGGAGGTTTTAGAAATAGAAATAGCCTGCTGTCTGAAATCGCTCTGCGTTATTGCATCTTCAGTCCTGTATATTAGCCACAATTTTACCCTGCAAGTCATATGTGACCTTTGTAGTTGCATTTTTTCCCCAAATTGTTTTCAAAACTACTAATTTGGAAATTCAAAGGCCCATTTACATTTTTGCATTGTCCTTATTTCCTCAGTCATTGTCTTTATTTCTTTTTACATCTTATAAACTCCCCATGAATCAATTGATAATCCACTCTAACAGACAAATAGCCACATGTATGGATCTATTTAAGAAAAGTTTTTCTCTGTTTTAGACTTTCTGCCTCAGTCAGCTTTGGAGCTTGGTGCTTACAAAGCAGTTTCTTGTCTGGAAAAGCCCTGGGAGGCTTTTTCTCTGATTGAGTGGCTCTCTGAGACAGTCTAAAGTCCTGAGGCATGTTATCTTCCATGTAGAATTTGTCTCTTAGGTCTTTCCTGAACTTTGGAACTTGGTACTCAACAATGACAAAGTTTTATTTCAACACTGGCACAACCTGGCTCCTTTGTATTTAACAATTATTTCTCCAGTTTCTCTCACATTACATTATAAATGTGCTAAGGAACCAAGGAACCTTCAGCCATTTGCCCATAATTCTCTAATTCAACCAGTCATTTTAGTTGGCTCATTTTCTACTTGCCTCGTCGAACAGCTAACTCATTACTAGATTTCCATAGGTCAATTAATGGATTCTCTTTCCTTTTCTGAGATTCTCTTCATTTTTTTCTCTTTAATTTGTCACCAAAAGTCCACAGTGGAGTTATTAGAGTTCCTTTAGGTCCTTCCAACTACTGCCTGGTAAGCAAAGCTTATTTTATACTTTTTTTAGATTCTGCTTACCTTGAGCCATAACCAATATCAGGTGATAAATTGTTCATTAGCTAGTAGCACCTAGAATACCCACTCAAAACTTAACCGGCTAAAACAACACTGAAGTGGGTCATGGCCTATAATCTCTGCACAGCTCCCAATATGTTGCCTCTGCTCAGTAGAACCAAGGTGACTCCAGGCTTGGAGGTGAGTCCTACATCCAGTATTTAATGGTTTTTATCAGCAAGGGTTTTGGTGTCTCTAGGTTGTTTCTTATAGTATGGTAGCTGGTTTCACCCTAAATCATCCTAAATGAGAGAGAGAGAGAGAGAGAGAGAGAGAGAGAGAGAGAGAGAGAGAGAGAGAGAGAGAGAGGGAGAGA